>NC_133475.1:7508295-7691096 GCF_025370935.1 Choristoneura fumiferana | reverse complement strand
TGGTTGTGCTATAAAAGCACAAGCAGGCTGTGGTATAAAGCTAATTTATAACTGTTAAGTTTCTAGGAGAACCCTATAGGTTTTATGGTTACGGGAATTTGTACGGATCACTTTATTTCTATAACTGTATCTTTTCATTGCGTAAATTTCAATACAATACGTTAGAAGTTTGATTTTTATTGCTTCAATTAGCAGGCCTGAGTATTTGATATGCATTTCAACTTGATACGCGTTCCTGAGAAAAAGTTTCTTGACAGATGACAGATAGACAACAAGTGAAGTAGGCTTTCGTGTGTTTCCTTTTGAGGTACGGAACCCTAAAAATCTGTACTTACACCTACAATATGTACATACAATACAATAACAATATATTCTTTATTGTCACCAAAGCAGTACGAGACATTACAAAACAAACCTAAATCTACGTATTATCACATAATGTATTTTTCGATATTCAAGCTATTTATTACTTAAGTACTAAACTGTTAACGTAATTTCCGGTTTTTAAATGCTAAAAAGCTTAAGTTACATTTTTTTTATTAAACTTTTAATAACAAAAAATTACCGCCGAAATAACTAAAAAGTAATGATAATAGCTCTTTTTTGTTTGACCTTAATCTAATTCTAGTATTTCGGCGGTTCAATTTTTTGTTTAAAGATTTTATCAGGGCACCTTGCTTGGGAGATCTAAGAAATCACTTTAAAATACGCATAAATTAGCAAAGCGAACATTCTGCTACCGAAAGCGTAAATACGAATAAATTCATGGCTTTTAGCTTAGAGATAGAATGTCAAAAATGTCACAGTCACACTTTGTAGTAAACAAATGTGAATCTTAGCATTCAGCTGCACTCGGTGCTCCAGTAGGCGCCACTCTCGAACATATTATAACAAGATGGCAATGCTTTTTATTTCTACAATAAATGCATACCCAATGACGGCTAGTGCTTGCCCAAGCACAATAAGCATGGGCGTGACAAGATAAAATCTAGGGAGCCCTGTCGGCGAAACTCGAACTTAAAATAAATAATATCGCATTGAAAATGCACTGAATAGCCGGTGGGACGACATTTAAGTGCAATTACTAGGCTCACTGTTGCCATTTACACGTATTGAGTACACGATTCCAGTAAAAGGGATGTGTGATTGTACCCGCGAGGTGATCGCTTCGTTTTGATATATTGCTTGCGCGTATAAAATTACGCGCCTATTCGAAACGCCCCTATTATCTATAATGAGATATTCACTCGAGGCAATAATCGTAATGCGAAAACGATCGATACTCAAACGCTTTGGGTTGCGAAAATTCCGATGCTCCATGACGGCTATAAAGTTTATTTATGGTGTGGATACGATGACTGCGCATAAATTACGTGCGTAGCTAACCGTAATGTCTGCGCATGTATTACATTACGATTATCTAAGAAAATTCTATCGAATCAACTTCGGTTTACCTTATTACCGAAATGACTTTTACAGTTCTGTACTGTACTTCTGCAATGGAATTGAGTACCTACTACATTTCGTTTTAGAAGTAGTAATTACACGGTAATACAAGCCTTGTGTGTTTATTTCAAAGTATTGTGATATTAATATTGGTACGATTCTGTTGGAATGTAAAATAGCTATTCAACACGAGTCGTTACCTCCGTCGCGTTGTGCGGTAACAGTTGCGTTATTGTTGTTTTTGCTGACAATTTTTAGAATTAGATCTTAGCGATAAGGAGCATACGCGAAAGTCTGTGATGTACTCCGATCTCCTAATTGTTTTCGCTTTCATCTATTACGTGGCCTATTGTTCCCATCGTCGCGGGAGAGCCGATGCTATCTCCCTGACAAATGGGATTATTACGATACTGGGTAGATATTGCCGACGTTACGCAATTTGCGTAATGCGACTTTAAGTTTTAGTTGCGGATTTCGCAGCTTGGAAGTGTGAAGTTTAATGTGTTTGCCATTCTTCTTTGCTTATAGGAAGGTGATTTTGGAAGGTCTTTAATTTTCTTTTTACGAAAACAACCTGTAATTTATATTATATCATTATTTTCTCACATAACTAGATAATCGTGTTGAGGTATGGTACCTTTGTATGTTTTGAGTATGTTCCACGTAACGGTTAATACGTTAATAAATTGTATGACTCCTTCTAGTCATTAAGCACATTATGATGAAATATCGATGTTCCATAGGAATTCGATATGTCCATCCTCGACTGCCGAACAGTCGGCTGTCACTCGTACATCGCATAAGTAAGAATAAAGACGCATTGTCCAGCAAAGACGGCCTAGTCATGAACAAACTTTAAAGGCAACTTTAAAGGTAACAACACTTTCAGAAGTGGCCTTTACCACAAAGAATATAAAGGTTACTCGAGTTAACGCATCGTTCCCGAACTGCACGGGACGTATGCGCTTTACGAGAGCGTTCGATAAGATCTAGCTGTGCATCTCGATTGCGTAAGTGCATGACGTCGGATGCATCGCTCTGATCGAAACGCCAATCGATTACGTTTTCATTAGCCAAAAGTTAGAACAAATAAATCAATGCGAAGCTGTTAATGTCCGAGGTGTGCCGAAAATGGTAATGGATGGAGGCGTTAGCGTAGACGCGAGAGCTGTTATTAAATCGAGCAAACGGAGTGTTACGTAAGTTGGACTATGTTAATTTTGTTTAATTATTGATTGGCGAGAGTCCATTAATTATTAAAAACATGTTCGGAACTTAGAGAAGCTCATCTATATGAAAGTGAAGTTGTGTAGTTTAATGCTTTTAAATTTTAACCATAGCACAATAAGGTTCTACTGTCACAGCTCAATCAGAATCACAGATACCTAAGTGATATTACGAGACTGTACAAAGCCGAGGGCATATAGCGCTCAAATTAACAGCCGCATCTGTGGGGTATGTATCGAATAACGTTATTTTATGCTCAAGCACTACGGTTTCTTTTAAGTGGGAGACAAGAGTAGTGTTTGCGTCAGTGCACCTTCGGCAACAACGATCAGCTGATTTCTTTATAAAATAGTCGGATATTTATCTGACTGTGGATGGGTATGATATTTTAACTAATTAACCACAGTAAATTAATCGATAATCGAAGGCGTATGTGTAGTAAACAATGTCGGTGAATCGGCGTGTAGAGCTCGCCTACTGTTTTTATAAAAACTTATCTTACAAAAGCATTTCATTTACTTTTACAGTGATTGTATAGAATACGATGGTTTTCTCGATTTTAGCGCGGTTGGCGAATCATTAAAAACAATCCATTCCCTGGGCTCGTGTCGTAGCTCGTCATTGGTTGCTTCATTGAAACAAAATGATGAAACGGGGCGCCGCGGCGCCACTGCTGCCGATAATAACATAGGTATCATAAAGTTTCATCACATAAAGTTATTTAATGTGGTTGGCGACAAATCTTTACGTTTCGGCTTTCACTAGCATTGTTGTCGTCAAACGCATGCGCACTCTGACACTTTCGCTGCGAAACGCCACGATACTGTTTGACTTTTGCAACTTTTAACTATTTCCACATGTCGGCTGACGTGCGAAATTAGTTACGTCATTTGGAAAGAAAATATTTTATTATTTATCCACCACCACATATCCTGCTTAAGCATGGGAGTGTACATGTTGTAGAAGCGCATTCTTTATTTTTTTACTTTTTTTTCTAGCTTATAATTTCCTGTATGTACAAGACCCTAATATTTTGTAGAAGATTCATAGAGAAGAACAATTTGCAGGAATTTTAGGGTGCGTAAACTTAAGAGCACTTAACGACTAGGTATATTACGATTGTTTTTTTGGAATCTTTTTGTATTTTTTATTTCAATTCCAAATTTTACTTTTACGGTCATCCGTATATTTCAGTTTGTATTTTCAATTTAGGTATATTACACTTTTTTTAATGTATCTAACCTTATCGCGTTAAATTACAAACGCTATTATGTAATTTTGGCAAAATTCACGATGTAGTTTTTGGGAATTCCCGTGGATATTTTTGGTGAAATCCCGGTTTTCTAATGGTTTGTGTGTGCGAAGCCAGGGGTAAGGGCTAGTAAAAATGTAAAGTTACTGACATCGAGAGGGGCTACTACAACTAAGAGTAATTTAACTAATTATATCCTTAAATAACACCGAAGTTAGTAAGAATATTTTGAAATGCGACTCAGCTACCATAGTACCCTACTTATGAGTACGGTGCGTGAAAAGTTTTTACTTTAATTATTAAATTTAAAGACGATCATGGCTGTAGTCGCTTCCCAATCTTTGCCTCGTAAACTCAAATAAATGGGTAGCAACAACAAATATTGATTATTCAATTAACTAATTAATCTTTACATAAACTAATTAGTGGAGCTGCTTAAGATTGGAAAACTATTCTCATCTGACCCTACATTCCTTTGTGGTAGAAACTTTCAAGGGCTTCCTTTACTCAAAGTTTATTTTTGATGTGCAAACGGATAGGGGGAAGAATGCTAAGAATCCGGTCGCAATATGCTAATTACATCCACAACCGCTCTGGGCTAGAAACGAGTAGACAGAAGTAATAAAAGGCTTAAATAATTTATAAATAAGGGGCACGGTAAGTGTCACTTGTGAGTACAAGTGTCTTAAAAAAAGGTCAATTAGCCAATGCTAACACTTGGCAGAAGTGTATAATTGACATGGTTTTACTTGCTATGATTTCTAACTGGATACATGCTCGGAAGTTGCAGTAAACGCACCGTAGCTCTTGGCACGGGTTCTTTTTGTTTAAAAGCAGGTTTTCTAGCGATGGTTCTTCGATATGTTTTATCAAAATCGGTTCAGCCGCTTTTAAGATATTGAACTTTAAAGTGACAAAGTCAGGGGTTTTCCAACTTTTTGTTGGTTAGGTTATGTATTATGTAATTGTTTACACATGTAGTTTTGTAAATCATATTTTGCCATCGTATTTTGTCGGAAGACTTCGTATTTATCTTGATTTTTCAGTTAGTTTACTGAAGTTTAGCACTGAAACTAATTGACAAGATATTCGAACTTAAAGATCTGTATCTTTCAGTATTAAGATTAAGAAGATATAGGGAAAAAAAGAAATAGCAACTGTAACTAATACCAATTTTGACATAGAGAGAACTGGCTAGATTTGAGAACTGACAATTTAAACAATATCGAAAATACAAACTGAGACATGGATGCACAGAAAAACCAGAAAAAGAGACCAGCACTGGGAATCGAACCCAGGTCCTCAGTAATCCGTGCTGCGCGCTATAACCCTTACACCACTGCTGGACAAGGAATTGCTGAGGACCTGGGTTCGATTCCCAGTGCTGGTCTCTTTTTCTAGTTTTTCTGTGCATCCATGTCTCAATTTGTATTTTCGATATGGTTTCACAGGATACCCGTAAAAGTAACAAATTTGGAGTTGAAATAAAAAATACAAAAAGACTCCAAAAAAAACAATCATAATTTAAACCATGTCTGGTTTTATCAAAAATTAAAGTGAGTTGTTAGCCCTATGTGAAATATATAATCAGGTAATAGGAAATGACCATCGTTCGTTGCAACGTTGAAGAATTATCCTACGACATTGTCTTTGGTATGCAACTGACAATAAATTGAAATGGTTCCCGCTACAGGAATCATGCGAATTAATGAACAATGTTAAACTGTTGGTTGAAAAACAAGAATTATCATAATGGGTTCTCTACCTCATCGAAATTCAAGGTTCATATGAATAACTTTACCGTGACTCGCATTTTTGAAATTCCACACAATTGCATCAATTTCAAAGGACAGGCTTGAAATGTATATTCCCTTAAATGTTAATTTCCCAGAGCGTCTGCGTACTCACAATGTGAACATGATAACACAAAGTCTGAATTCCCTAATTATGATAGATACTTAAAATCTGCGCAGATTGAGAAGCTCTCCTTATTGTAAATACCATGGTTGTAATAAAGAAGAATTGAATTGAATTAAGGTGACATTAGTATAAAAAGAACCAGTTTTTGCTAATATAGTAGTTACAGAACATTGGTTTTAAATCTTGTTCGCTGTCCCATTTTGACAGTTTGTCTGTAACATAAAAATCTTTATTCAACGCATACTTAATATTTTGAAATAAAGATTAGAAAAATGGATTTTTAGAATGCAAATATTTTTAGAAGAGGACCTTTTAAGAAACAAACATTTCAAACTTGAGCCTTGGAAATTTTATAAATTAACAAAATTAAAAAAAATTAAGCGAAAGTCACTGTAACCAAAATAGCAAATAAAACAATGCGAGAGACAGAACGTGATTTTCAGTTTTAATTCCAGTCTCAATCAGATACCCTGCTGTTATCCAAATTCTAGCTCACGAAATTGCACTCAACCATGTTAAACACGCCTATTCTTTGTATTAAAATCTAAATCGAGGCAATTTTATCACGACTCGAAACGAAACAGTTCGCGGAAAACGGCAAATTATATCTCTACAGAGATCCTGTTACTCACATTATCAGAAAACTTAACGAACCACGAACCGCAATGAAATGCAAGAAATATAGCTTAGATAATTTCGAAAGGAAATTCTTGATGATTTCTTTATCTAGTAATCCGTAATGACGCAAGCTTTGATAACTTTATTAGTGAACGAAATGTCACTTACGTGTGTTAGTTGTTGCAGCAGTAAATTAACATTTCACTGTCCCTGGTGGCTTGAGAAAATAGTTGAGAAACTTCGTGCGACTTTAGACTTGTTGACCAAAGTTTAATGGTTTAATTACAGGTGCCGGTCGTTAGCATTGCGATTCGTGAATCAGAAACTAACCCTCGGTAAGATTTAATACGCTATTTCTGTTACTAAATGCGCTTTTCTTCGATATCTTCCGTTGCACTTCATTGTAACTTGGATCAATTTCAACTGAGGTTATCTTCTGTATGTAAATTTGTCAGGATGGTGTTTCCATTCAAATTGCAGGGGAATCAAAACCTATGAGTTACTTCCAATTTTTTATATCTGTCTGTCTATCAATTTTTTATATCTGTCTGTCTATGTCTGATTGATGAACTGACGTAACAAAGATAAATTTATAAGTCATCTTGCTATCAATTATTTGTGATTATTTATGTGAATATTAACAAAATTTATTTCTACTAAATGTAATGTAATAACTACCCACCATTGGTACTTTCTTTTCATTTCAAAGCATTGGCTTAAAGTCGGAACTTTACTTTTTAATAGATTATTGCTCAACGGGCTGGTTATTGTTACAGTCATCTAACTAACAGTACTATTAATAACCCATTCTATAAAATCGATCACATAAATGCTTTAAAATGGGTGCCTTGAATAAAAGGGAAGTTCTTAACTTTACAACACACAATAACTCCGTACTTATTCCGTATTTATGTAATGATTTTATATTGCAGTCATAAAAGTAGATTTATAATGGTGTAAGGTCTGGTGTTAACAGTACAGTGCTGTATAGTTTTATTGTTTAAGTATCTCGCTTTTACCATTAGCGTGACTTATAAAACAAATAACTTCTTCTTCAGTAAAAAACCATACAACTATTTGTAATTGATATAGCTTTTTGGGCTTAGAATGTAAATTTCAGTTTTCTTTGTTTTTATAACATATTTATTATTTGTATGTTTTGTGTGTCAATCGAGGATTCCTTCAATATAGAGGTAGATTCAAGTTTTAATTAAAATTTAATAATGACAACATTTAGCGTGTTTTATCATCAACTTGTTATCATGGCAACTTGTTGGAAACGAAATTGTGTTTTTAAGCTTAAACCAAGTCTAATGACTTATTTTACCAAGACGCTCTAAATGACACCAATTTGTATTATAAATTATGGTAGCATAATATATCTTGATTTTCCTTTTTAAATGTTTAAAAAAATAGTTTTTTTTCTTCCTCATTTACACAGGAGCTTGGTATAGGAATGCAGCTGTCTACCGGGACATCATTAGTGCGTTCCAAGTCCGGAATAACCCTAATAAAACAACCATAAGCTATTCGACGTGATTTCGCGAATAGTTGAACTAAAAACATACGAAACTGGTCTGCATCTACACTTTTTTTTAGGTATGTTGTGTTTTTAACCGACTTCTAAAAAGGAGGAGGTTCTATGTTCCAATGTTTGTATTTTTTTATGTATGTTCGCCGAGTACTCAGTCAATTGTGGACCGATTTTCAAAATGCTTTTTTTATTCGAAAGGGTAGTGACTCTTCTGAGGTGGTCCCATTGTCACCAAGTCAAGATCTAATAATGGGATCCTAGAGAAATCGAGGGCAAACCTTAAATTTTATAGGCACACCTATAGTGATTTTGGCATTTTTAGCATTAAGATAAGCATTTACATTCAGAATGTATCATTTGGTAAACTGGACCTGATGAAGAAGACCGTAGATGACCAATAGAACTCGTCAAAGCTAAGTAATGCTCGCTCGTCTATAAACGATCATTATTAATATACCTAGATAAGCGATTAAGAAGAAGCTTTAAGTTAATGATTCTGCCGAACTGATCTGATTCTGAAGCCGGAAGGTAGGCAACGAAACTCTGTTATAAAACAACGTAACTAAGCCGTGTTTGGGCTTCATGGAATCGTTGTGAGATGTACTTTGGCTACGAATTACTAAAAAGTGAGAAATTAAGATTTTTTTTAACAAAAAAGTAAAACCGATTCCAAAAAAATAAAAATATAACAAAAAATGGAACCGACTACAAAACCCCTGAAAATATTTTTCTAGCATGACCCAGCAGGATGGATTAAAACGCATAGTATTTAGGTAAGGTAGATGACTATTGTTCGATTCCTGCTGGCTCGTGCTGAGGCGCCGACTTCGAGCTAGTAGGTTAGTGCTAGAAAAATATTTTCAAGGGTTTTGTAGTCGGTTCCATTTTTTGTTATTTTTTTGGATTCGGTTTTACTTTTTTGTTAAAAAAAATCTTTTTAAGCGTGGAGATATCAAGCTGAAATGAATAATTAGTAAATACTAAGGTGTGCGCTTAAAAATCTCTTTTTTTTTCAATCAAAAGATGGTGTTTCCATACAAATTGCAGGTAAATCAAAACCTACATATGAGATACTTGACATTTTTTATGCCTGACAATGTCAGTAACCAATCTGAAATGAACGCAGGCTAAGTCTATTTTGCTTAATAGCAAGGCTCTGCTAACACTGTATATTCATAGATCTAAAAACTTGTACGGAAACCTAGGTGCGCTATTGCAACTCGCACTTGGTTAGTTTTTTATATTAGTTACCTCGTAAAGCCCAACCTAGCGCAATCTCCCACAAATCGGGTGTGTACACGCAGCTACTGTATACTTTCACCGCCCGTCAGCGGGGTTCAAGTTTACACGACTTCCGATCACTTCTCGTCTCAGGGGGCCTACCACGCTCTCTTAATACGATTCAGTTTAGGCTCTAAACTGAACTGCATCGCTATTTGTACCACGACGTTACTTTTGCGATTCAGTTCAAGCACGGTTCAGCAACAGCGATACAGACATTTTCATTCACTCACTTCAAGCGGTTTTCGTACCATGACGCTTAACTTGAGTGGGAATTGAATCGCTTCAGTATCAAAGTTAGCTATTCAGTATAAATTACTCAGTCTGTCAATTCTTTTGGAATTTTAAGTGTTTTACTTGGAATATTTTTAATTTTCAAGAACTTTTAAACTTTTATTCAAGTTTTATAACTTTTCATAGGTACTCACGACATTGTGCTTCTTAACTCTTCATTGATAAAACTAATTTTTCAGAGAGTCTCGTGGATTAGTGACAGCGTAAACATCAGTAAACATTTTATTTGTAATCAACACAACGGTTGCTAAGAACACAGAATGACATAGAGCTATGGTTTTCCAAAATAAAGAGGTTTTAGTATACAATATTTGGTTTGCATATAGCGGCATCCCTTTCGCGACTCAGCGTTTCAGTTTCGGACCAGAGACAATATCGGTCTTTCATTCACTTGTAAACCATTGAGACTCAGGTCTGAGAAATAAACGTCGTAGTACCAATTTCGACGATTCAGTTTAGGTGCCTAAATTGAACTGCTCTACGTTTGGATCGTTTATGAAAAGATCATGGTAGGCCCCCAGTAGTACACATAAAGCAAACAGTAGAACACCAACATTGTAGAACAGTGTGACGTACCTAACAATACCAAAATCTTAGCAGTGCCTCTCTATAAGCGCATGGCTGATATACTTCATTTTACTGTGTGGCATATTGAAGCGGAGCTCATTTGTTTGCGCACGTGTACTGTTTTGAGTGCTCAACTGTGGCACATATGCATGTGGGTCGCATCATAAGAATATAACCATTAGTTATATTGACAGCTCGTTGTAATTTCCAATTTAGACGTCACCGTGTTCAACAAGCGTAATGATGTTGTATGTCTATTAAACAACTTGTTTCAAATTGTCATGCGCACAATGGTTGCGCGTACGCTTTATTATAAGACGATTACTTTCTTCTACTGAGTTGTTGCTGGAGATATTTGTTAGTCTCGTGTTATCTCAGGATTACCAATGTTAAATAACTTTGTGTGTACTTTTACGATGTCAAGTCGTGCTTTACTGCTTTTGCCGCTTTTATTTAGTTTTTTTGTGACATGGGGGGCAAACTAGTAAGTGAGTCACGTGATGATAATTTAGCACCTTCATTTATTGAACTCCCGATTCATCATAGGGTTAAATATGCGCCACGAGCCCTGGGTCTGGTGACATGACCCAATATTTGAAATGGCACAAGTCAAAAGGAACCCTGCAATAAGCTAGATTTTTAGCCAAAATTTGTCGTGGTCACGAGTCAACTCCTGAAAAATATTTGTTATGAGTAAAAATGATGAAAGTTAAAAAAAAAGTAATTAACTGTGATTTTTCGAAAAAACTGTTGATATCAAATTGATGACTTTGCAAGTAGCGAGTTGTCATTCATTGTGGCGTTCTAAAGGCAAGGCTTTTGTTCAGCAGTGGGCGTCTTCCGGCTGATGATGACGATGATGTCGATATATATACATGTGTATATGTATATATGTATTGTTGTTGTTTTTTTTTAAATATCACGGGACAATTCACACCAATTGACCTAGTCCCAAAGTAAGCTTAGCAAAGCTTGTGTTGTGGGTACCAAGCAACGGATAAATATATTTTATATAGATAGATACATACTTAAATACATATTAAACACCCAAGACCCGAGAACAAACATTCGTATTTTTCATAAAAATATCTGCCCCGACACGGGAATCGAACCCGGGACCTCAAGCTTCGTAGTCAGGTTCTCTAATCACTCTAGGCCATCTGGTTGTCTAAATAACTACAACACTATAACTACTATTGGGAGGGTGCGAAGTACTAGGTGGGGGTGATGAAATCTATTGCAGCGCTCATGGTGGCCAAAAGTAGAAATAGTTCTGGCTCTGTCATCTGTCATACTCATATGAATCTGTCATTAACAAAGCAATTTGTATAGACTTTAACTATCTAATTTTAGTAATAGATGTTTGTGTTATGATGCGAGCTTGAATTATTGAACACTGTCCCTGTTCTGTTCTTAATTCCTCTACATCTCGGACATGTCCAGCAACAATTTTCCTTATGAAACGGTTTGTGGTTGAAATTTTATATTGAGTGATATTCACCAAACCGGTCTTTAAGATGATACTCATTTTGATCTGAAAGCGATATTTAATTTATTACTAGCGATATAAGAACAATTATATAATTTTACTATTATTAAAAGAAACTAATAAATAGCTTTATTTTTCGTTTTACAGTAAAAGTACAGTACAACTAAACATGAACTTACCTCATTTAATTTTAATGACCAAAAATGAACTCACAACCCAAATCACGGTATCACAGTAATTTTGTATTATAAATTAATACGTTATAGGTTTGATTTTTGTCACAATATCGCGATGAAATTTCAAAACGTCAGACCATCAGAGCAAAAAAGTTGCGGACGCTAGGTGTCACCGATGTCGTGCACAGAGCCACCAACTCTCTTAATGTACAATTGTCTGAAAAGGGCAGCCATTTTTAGATTCCTTTTGGGGAATACAATGATGCTTTTACATTAAAAAAACAAGTAGTTGGTGCTTAAACCAAAATTCACCAAAATACGAGTTTTTTTTTATGCTACACACGCTCTTTGGTATTACAGCAAGTCGGCATTCTACCAGTTGCCGTGTATGGCAACACAGCCGGCCACCGCACTTGTCACTCTAAAAGCGCTACCACACATTGCACTACCAACATCAGACGTGAAATAAATCTTTCCACTTGATACGTTTGTAAAGGTTCTGCGAATGTGTGGAGGCGGCTTTATCTACATCCGTCTCTTTAACCCATTAAATAGTAATTTTCTTTAACTGTTCGCTGAACTATGGTCAGGTAGGTAACTGTCTACTAGTGCTAGTATGCGGATAAACTATTTTAAATACTTTTAAAATTTATCGTTTTTGTTTTAGACTAACTTGGGCCTACTGGTTCTGAGAGGAGCCCTGTGCCCAGCAGTGGGACCTAAATAGGCTGGGATGATGATGATGATGATGATGAGGCCAGCTAATTCTTCCCTGTAGAAAAATTCCTTATCTCATGAGAATTTCGAAAAAACCGCCCATATTCCTTGTCTGTATCTGAAAGGGAATCTGTGTGTTTCAGCTTTATAGGTCCAAGGGTTTAAGCTCATCAACATCATCATCCCAACCAATATGTGCCACTGCTGGGCACAGCCCTCTTCTCAGAGTGAGAGGGCTTGGGCCGTAGTTCCAATGTGGGCCCGGGCTCGGAACTTCACGCACACCATTGAATTGCTTCGCAGGTTTGTGCAGGTTTCTACGCAATGGTTTCGCACATGAATTTCGAAAAACTCAGAGATATTAGCCCGTTTTTCATTCAACTCATGATAATCTTCTTGAGAGGCATCATACCATACTCGTAGGTCAAACCAATAAGCCACGACTTTTTCCTATCATTTTTCACCAGGATACGAGCTAGGCGTTACTAAATCAGTTAATCAGTGTTATACCATGTTAACTACTCTAAATAAACAATGAACATCTACCGCGTTACGGTGTGGTAAGTATATAGATGCACTGACGAGTATATCTATATAAAATAAAGAGTAATTTGTCGTAAAACTTTGTAAGGAAGGTGTGACTCTTTTATACATATTTCTAAACGTCTTCATTGTTGGCGTGTAAATATGTAATTTTAAATGAAGAGAAGTTAGAAGAATTTCAGGCCTGTGTAAAATTTGTGTTAATTGCAATTTATGATGTAGGTAATGAGGTGCAATGCACAGTATCCGGGTGTATCTACTATCCGTGTTAAATCTTGTTCTGGTTCTGCCAAAAACAAAATGTATGACTTACGATGTTGTCTTGGATTTCATCCAAAGTAGTTGTAAGTTTCCTACCGGAATTTCCTCAAACAAACGTGTTGTAAACATGCACCCTATTTGGAAGCAAAACAATATTATGAAAACAAATACTTAACCAGATTTTTACACGTATACAATGCACGTTCTAAATGTTCCACTAAACCGTTTTTGAAATGAGATAGCTGTACAATAAATCCTAAAATATAATCGAAAATTCTTGATTTATCGACGTTCACGTGTTTTATTATAATTTAAAATGAGTTACATTGTGCCTTCACTCCGGAGCCTGCTGTCCTATAAACGATAAATCAAATGTAACAGTGTCACTGAACCACTAGGTACTGGTAGGTCATAGGTACTGTTAGGGCACTAACCGAGACGGTATTCGAGATCTGAGATAGCTCTTAGGTTCGGTTTTGTGACACGGTGCCCATTAAGCGCCGTCTTCGCCTTTGATGTCGAGTCTGCCATAGTAATGGTAGAGAAATAAGACACGTTTAAACAAGAACATTATTGCCTCTCCTCTGGCCAGTGGCCATACGTAGTACACAATTACTATTGTTACATTCTGAATTATACAAACCCCTTCCGGGGCTAACGAATTTTTTTTTTAACAATCGGCTGTAAATTTTAACAGAACACGGAAACAGAACGATGCTACAACTCAGTTATACCATTTTTTTTTCGCTTGAAAATTGTAGTACGACACTTTGTCATTTACCGCTTAAACAAAAATACATTGTGACTTTCCTTCATGTTTGTACTCCCTTTTTTCGATGGCATCTTGTTCGTTACCCCTTTACAAACCATAAGTACCCCATGTTGTAATAACCTCCCGTTTGGAAATCAATGATCTAGTTCAGGGGGTCGGCAACCTGCTGCTCGCGAGCCACATGCGGCTCTTTGGGTGTGAAGCTACGGTGCGGCTCTTTAGTTATGGAACTGCACATATGGTATATGGTGGTATATGGTGTAGCGTATGAACGCAAATGTTATTTACCAATACCTTATATATATTATCCAACTTGTTATGAAAAAACACTACTTACATTTGAATAAATAGATAAGTTTTTTTTATCAAAAAACTTAATTATGCAATTACTATTTGTTGGCAAGATTTTTTTTTTGTGGCTCTTTTAAAACTTTTAAATTTTGTTAATTGTAATTTTTGACTCTTCCGACTCAAAAGGTGGCCGACCCATGATCTAGTTTGTTACGTTATACTTTTAATAATTCTTTGTGCAATACTGATCAGTCGTTGCTTTAAATAACAGGTTTTTTCGTCTCTATGACCAATCTAGTACAGTTCAGAGCTAAACTTCTCTGCGGTTACTATCACAGTTTTATTTCTTGTTCTCATAAGCCAAAAAACCATAGTATGTCGACCGTATGACGCGCTCTAATTGATACGTAACTACTTTGAACATATTGTTTTTCTATTGCACATCTTGGTCATAAATATCCATAAGTACTTTTACACCTTATTTTCGGCCAGAATAACATCTCAAGCCAATGAGTCAGACATATTTTTCTGTTTGAAGAATACACTTATTGAAACTTGAACAGAAGAGAAAATTATACAAAGAAAATTTCAAAACCAACTCTGTTTAACTTTTCTTATTTTACTATGGTTCTGCCGCTCGCTCCTACTATAGTCTTCGTCAACGTTCGACTAACGAACGCAGATGCGATGTGAGCCGGATCCTTTGGATGACCAATTAAGTAACGTATCGTTTGTAGTTAATGTTAAGTGACGTATGATTACAGGTGGTCAATAGAAAAGAATTCGCAAATGTCAGATTATGCAATGGCGCCTAATAAGGCCGATGTTATGTGTTTTAATTTGAAGGGGAGATATGTCAATTCGCCAACTGAAGGCTTGTTTGAACTGCGTTGTTTTTTTGGTTCCTACTAAAGCACCTATAATACTAGCTGATAAGATCGGCACTGAATTGAAATATATTGTGCTTGTCTGTTGAAGAACTACGCTCGTCGGAACTCGGGATACTGACGTCATTCAATTTTAGATCTAGGATAGATCTAGGATAGGGATCTGATTAAAAAATTCACAGATGTTTGTAGCAACAACTTGAGCTTCTATATAGGTACCGCGTAAAACATGATGCCTAACAACTGCATTTAAATGATAATGATGTGGGATTAAATAAAGAATATTTGGATTGTATTGTACTTATTGTATTGATAATACTACTATGTTTACTTTCTAATGCGACTTCTTCACTTAATTCCAAAAAGACTACTCCAAATAAATAATGTAATTGTTAAATTGTATCCCAGCTTATCGCATATCCCAGAAACGTAAGCGTGTAACAGCGCAGCTAGAATTGTTTACGTTTCGTGGACTACTACTTTTAGGGCACATAATTCATTGTTAAGCCGCAGCGATTATAATTTTAACTGTGATAGGTTAACCCAGAATGTTAAATACCGTTTAGATTGTTGACTCCGGACACCAGTTAATTCTGATTCAGACGCGCGGGGTATATCTGAACAAAAACAGACGTAGCCTCTTAAAAAATATTTACCGCATATGGACTACTACCAGCGATTTTTTTAATCACGAATACATGGGATGCAGAAATCACAAAAACTTCCCTATGTGTCTCAAACCAACTGGTAATCAAATCAGTTTAGATATTTAAACAGTCATCTTAAGCCTCTAAATACAAAAGTAGAAATAAACGAGTTTTAAATCCTTAGTAGCCGAATTTTAGTTTATGGTTCCGGGTTAGGTAGTTTGAGGGGCTCTAGCTAAAAATGAATAAAATAATTCGCCACCATCATTTCAAACCACACATTTTAGATTCTTTCCTTTTGTAATTAAACACCAATTAGACTAACGGTAAATGCTGATTATTTTCTTCATTATGCTTGTTAATTTATGCCCTGTCTTATAGGGATATCACGGTCCAGTCCAGGCTACAAGTCCCGCTCGTTCGTACTCAGTAGCCCCCACGTATGTTTGAGATTCGACTCAGCGTTCCAAGAAGCGGTTGCAGTCACCTGCTGCGACAGCGGCATGATAAATAAGACATAGGATTAATTGCTTCCTACTTCCAGACCCTACTAAATCATCACACGTATTAAACTGTCGTCATTTAATCACTTTTGCCCTATGTGCGTTTTTAACACCCTAAGGTTTATTATAAAGCTGTCAAGTTGAGTTGCGATGGAGTTTATTTATGCGACTGGCTAGACTGGACATAGCTAAATGTGACTCATAGCAACTGTTTCTTTTACGCACTTTGACTTAAGAAAATGCGACGGCAAACGGGACTGAACGGTCACGTTACACGATGGCAGAGTCAGACCCTAGTATGTCGCTATCGCGGTTTATTTCTTTAAGTGAATCCACAGCTCTCGCTTTGTCAAGCGATAGTGGCAGATTCCGATCAGCTGCGCGGGAATAAGAGCACTAGGACAACTGCAACTTGCATTGAGTTGTTCCCCTTTATTTGCTTGTTCTGAAATAGCGATCAACGGGTAAAGCGACGTAAAGACGGCCTTTTATCGTCATAACGCAATTTTCTAGTAGTATTTATCCCTGGACACAAACTGTTTTAGCGTTAGAAAATAGATGTAATCCGCAATCATATTTGTTGAGCTTCGATTTCGATGCATTTACTACCGTCATGATCACGTGTACAGACTGATAAATAGACAATATTACTAACAAGTACGACAAATGTATATAAGAATGACAGTAGATGCGACTAAATAATGAAAATAGTTAAAGGACTATCTTTAACTTCGGCCCACATCCCTTGAAAATATGTCTAGCAAAAACCATTAATCATTTAAAACCGTCAGTAGTTATTTAGTGATGGCGCGAATGTTCATCTTCAACTTATTTATGACAACTTCATATTATATACATTACCTACATTACCCGACTATGGAGGTAGCTAACTACCTAGTTTACAAATGAATAAGCATTCAATTACTAAATCTTAATGAAGTATTCGAGAACAGCTATTTAAATTCCAATTACCTACTCGCGTTGGATTAAATACAGTAGTAATTTGTAATTAAGGCTTTAACCAATCACAGTGAATTGGTTTATAGTTATGCTTGCATAATTGGCCAATATAACTCGCGGCAGTTGCTGTTAATTCTCTTGGCTACTGAAATACGAGAGCCAGAAGTAGGATAAAACACGCAGAAGCTGACCTAGCTGTTTCAATAGTTTTTTCTTTTAGCGTTTTGACCGTTATAAGCTAAATTCGTCTCTAACTACGCCGGGTGCTAACCAATTTTGGGGCCCGTTGGAATATAAAGAAATGATGACTTTGTAACTAAAAATCAATTTTTTACGTGTACTAAATCAAAACTGTCGCACTTTAAGGGCCCCCGTGAGGTCGCATTATATTAATCTAAATACTGGGTACCAAAAGTTTTTCACAAAACTAATTAGGTAGAATAGAATAGAATAAAATTGATTTCACACAATTTTAGATGGGTACAACAAGAGTTTGGAACATACAGAGTACAGTGGGTTTCACCAAAATTTGCCTTGTAAGGCATGTGAAATTAACAGTAGGTAAAAAAATTTAACCTAAGTGTAGTCTAAAATCTCCTGTAGGTAAAAATTTTTTTCGACGACGAAAGTAAGCAGTTCTATTTATTATTTATCACTTTAAATGGCTTTGGGAACTATATTGAAAGTTAAAACGGTTATTTGAATACCCTATAATGAAGGCAGAGGTAGATCCCGTAGTCTTCTTAATTTATATCGTTCTGAGAACAAATTTGCTGTTGAGCAGTTACTTGAGCGAAACGTATTGCTTGTTTTTACGCTTCGTAATGGCTTCTTAATGACGAGTTCTTGGGAGAGCAACGTGAGGAAAAAAACGATAGTGTGTTTCTGGATGCTTTATTTGCGAGTCAAGATCATCCCGTTAAAGCCTGCGGTAGTTCCGTTAATTATAATGAATAACAAATTGAAAATCGATACCTAAATATTAAAGTACTGTTCGGTGCTTTTATTGCATACAACAATTTGACTGTATTACGAGTATATGGTTAGAAAGTTATTACAGTATACCTACAGGTACAAGTAGGTACTTCATGCAATTTTGTAATTCCTCGTTTGATTAGTTAAAGGAACTAATGTTTTCCACTCAATAGCTGCAGCTATAACTGCCACAAACTATCTACTACTGCGTTATTTAATCTTACGCAAATATGTCCAAATTAACACCAAATTTACAATATTAAGCTCAGTAGAGGTAGGTTTGCTTTTAGAACTTTTAATTATGCGCAGCATTTTTGCATATATTCCTTTGTATTGTCTATGTTTATAATGCATCAGCTAAGAGTAGGACGCGTCGGAAGCCGTACAGTCCCAAACAGAAGCATACCCCACATACGAAACAAAATCCAAACCCACTCACAGTTTGGCCTTGCAATTGTCTAATGTCTGTGTTCCATTTCAACATTGATTTATGCGTGTTGTGCGAAAATACAACAACCAACAACAACACCACGGTGAGTGATGTGGATTTGCACGGCGCGTTCCGTTACGCACACAATTGGCTTACGTTTTAGTGCAAAGTTCTAAGCCGTTTTCTCAAGATAATCGCATTCCTAGCCTGAATCCTTCACTACACGGTTCAGTTTTAAATGAGCTTGAAATAAAGCAGTCGTTTAGTTAGGCCGTGAGTTGGCGGGCCTTGCCAAACGATTACATGCTTTTCAGAGACAGGGTTATTGCGTAAAGGAACGTCTTCCTAGACGGAAAATATACATTAACTTTTATTTAATTGAAGAACAAAATAAAATTGGGTTAGCTAACTTTTATACATATCTTTCAATTTTGTTTTTTTTTTGTTTCTTGTTTGTGGAAGTCCAATCTCTAAAGTGATATTTTACCCATTTTTAGTGATCAGACTAACGTTAAATTTGGTACGGATATCTTTGAAATTTGGATAATGGTGTAAATACAGTCGACAAAAAGTATAGTCAGGAAAGATTCACTGAGTTTGAGTTAGGCAAGTGGCGTATCAACTAACCTTTCTATGCCTTTGCTAATAGCGATATCTATACCTTGTTTATCAAGTAGAGCAGAGGCACTTTTAAAAGGAGATGGCTAGATGACTTGATGACTGACGTATTTGGTTTGGCGGAAACATGTACTAAACTATACTTACATGGAGCAAAGGAGGATAGGGCAGTCAAAGCAATCATTAGTTTCCAACGTTTTCTTTTGTGATGTAGGTTAGTAAAACGATATTAATTATACAGAACTTTATTAAAACAATTAGATGTTACTTCTTGGTAATTTAAAATATATCGCTTCAAACGTACAAATGAAACACGACCGAGTGTTGGTCACTGTCCCAGTAGTTGACATCTTTATTATTTTGTCATTAGCAGTAGAAGTGGCATCAGGGTGTCACCTATTGGGCAGGATCCTGGCTTATTGTCGAAAAAAAAAATCCCAAATTATTTATATCCTAATTATGGACTATTTATTTTTAACTGTAAACTATTCAGAATAGACGCGTGCTTTAGGGCTATCATGTAGAACCCTATAGTTAGTTTTGTAACGATCCTGAAATACTTAACAGTTTCAAAAATAAATTGTTCGTCCATATGAAACAGTATTTAAATATTTTCGGCGAAAAATTAGGCAACTCTATTGGGCATTAGCACGTCACACACCATTACATTTACCTTATATACAGTAAATGGTTATACAATTGGAAAGATTAATTATTAATTAGTTCTGTGTCTGCTTCTTCGATAGCGTTGAATAAATATAGCCCTTTTCCGAGCTCGGATACCTAAAAGTCGTGTTTCTTACAAAAAATAGTAGAGAGAATTTAAGCAGCTGTTTACCTTATGAGGATATTATCATTCCGTATATTGCAGTATGTTATGATAATATGCCATTTCGAACGAGCGCATCGCGGTCGTGCTAAGGGGCTACTACGAAATTCGAAAATCGAAGTTCATATCGTACCGTCCCTCTCACTCTCGTATTGAATAATATAAGCGTCTGCGGGACGGCAATAAACGAAGTTCGAATTTTGCACTTCGTAGTATAGGGCCAGATGCTACACTGGCGCCTATTACAGCAAAGGAACCCTCACTCTATTCGAGAAAAGATAAGAATCAATCTCCTTCGGTTGTAGAATAAGGACTCTACACAAATTAAATCCCCTATAAGCCAACTTAAACAGCAGCAAGTTAAGCGAGTCAGATATTATATCGTAATACTATAATAGTGTAGATGAATATTTTGATTTTGAATGTGAACGTGTTCAAAATCATCTCATTATTATTAAGTAGATGCAAAAATGCTAATAGGCACTGTAATGCTTGTATGTTAGTACCTAGCTTGAAATTTAGCTATAAGAAAGTATGTGCCAGTAGGCAATACTTTCTTATGACCTGAGGAGTCTAAAATAAACTACCTATGATTAAAAAAAATATTTCGAGGAATTGATAACCTCCTACTTTTTTTGAAGTCGGTCAACGAAACAATAATTAATTGGTTATAGACGTAAATTATTATTGAACATCAAAATCTCAAATCTTCAGTAAGCACATTTTTGTTAATATAGGATTTGAGATTCTCCTAGATTTAATTAAGTAAATACCTACCTACAGCTGTTTTTTTAATAACCAAAAATCTCTCTTCGGAGGTTACGCAACGAGAAAAGCTAGTTATGTCTATTTCTACGTTAAATATGCTTAAGGTGTCACATTTGACACAATAAAATAAACAGTACTATTACACAGATGTTTATCAAAAATATTTGGGATTAAATCACGTATGTGGGTTTTTATGGTTATGTTATGGCGCTAGAAAGCTTTTCACGGCGAGGCGAAATCGACTAAACAATGGGTTATGGTGTTTCAAAACACTGCAACGATCGATCTTTTGTTACTAATGGTTGCAACGGAATATAGTCTGCATTCAATTTCTAATTCTGGAGTTGTCTTTTAACTGTCAAACTTTTACTTGCACCCACTCGTTTGCATTGAACTGGTTCAAATGTTCGAACAAAATATTCTGAATACTGTCATCATCATCATCATCATCATATTTATCATCAGGACGTCCACTGTTGGACATAAGCCTCCCTCATAGACTTCCAGATGCTTCGGTTGGAAGTGACCTGCATCCACCAAAAATCAGCAGCGACTAAATGCATGAATTATCAATTGTGCTGAGACTCTTGGTCAAATTAGAAAAAGTTCAGGCAGAGGTAGAGGGATAATGCTGAGTCAGCGACCGTTTCGCTTTTGCGGGGACATACAAAATTTTGTATTATGTGCCTTATTTTTTGGTTTATTTGTGTGTAATTGTGTAAATTTTATTTTATTTGTGTGTATTCCGTATTAGTGAATAAATTTCTTCTTTATTTCTTTATTTATTTATAGGACCAGTAATATTTATTTTTAACCTAACCTATTGATATCTTACCTTGTAGTGAGTACAGATGAAGCCTTCTTTGGCTCTAGGAATTTGAACCCACGGTTGGAGGGCTTGCGGTGAGACCTATCACCACTCTAGACCCCCGCACTTATGCAAGTCAAAGTCAAAGTCAAAAATATCTTTATTCAATTTAGGCTATATCAAGCACTTATGAATGTCAAAAAAAAAATCTACCACCGGTTCGGAAAAACCTCTGCTGAGAAGAATCCGGCAAGAAACTCAACGAGGTATATATTTTTTTTTTTTAAAACAGATTTACAATATTATTAAATGATATTTAAACATCACAAGTATTTAACACAACTTTATTTTTAACACAGTAGGTTCGCTATTTGAAGGGATCGCTAATGCGGATCGGAATTATTTCCAAATATGCCTGTCCATGATATAATCATTAACTTTATAATACGCCTTTGATATTAATGTCTTCTTGACAATAGATCTGAATTTTGTATCCGTTTCATTTATAATATTTTTTGGAATTTTATTATAAAAACGTATGCAATTTCCCAGAAAAGACTTTTTGGTTTTAGCCAGTCTGTAAGATGGAACTTTAAGCTTCCCTGTGTTTCTAGTAGCTTTTGGCTTATCGACGTTAGTGGGAAAATCACATATGTTCTTCCTAACATACATGATTATTTCAAAAACATAAAGCGACGGCAGGGTTAGGATATCTGTCAAGTAATTCAAAGTAATTCAATCAAGTATTCTACTATTATTCATAATAAACAAAAGGACTTACCTTAAACTTACTTAAAGGATTTTATACGTAGGCTATATCAATTACTTGAAGTATTTACTAACCAATCACAGTTAGCAGCTGGCATTCCCTTAGCTAAAATAGCCAATGACAACCGCGTATTTTGACGTTTACATCAAGTTCTTTCTAATTAGCAAGCGCAGCGTAGCTATACCAGTATGTCCTGCGGATACAAACATGTCACAACATCAACATTCCTAAGCTTTAGTATGCGGTATTTAATTAGGTAGGTATAGTTAATAGCTAATTGCATGTAACATCAACTCATGGACATTGTTCACTGATTAATTTTTTTTTTACCAAAAACTTATTCTATATCTAGACAATCAGTCAGTCAGAAAATCAGTCAGGTAAACGTCCGAGTGCTCGACGCTAATGCCTAATAGATGATACCCTGCTGTCACCTCTATTGCTAATGGCATAAATTTAAAGATGTTGGGACAGTGACGAGCACTTCGTATGTTTACCTTATTAGTTATCCCAGTTGAGGACATTTTGAAAATTAACCTATCATTACTTAGGTACTCTTACATGACGCTAAGAAGCCGTGATTACCACTACAAATAAGGGCCACTTGAGAAAAACATAGTACAAATTTTACAACAAAAATAATTTTGACTTCTCATGCTCGTAAGTCTAATGTATCTAGTATAATGTATCTAGGTGATATAAAATGAATATGGAACGTTTTATGCACTTGTTGTACAATGTCTTATGGTATTTATTATATTACTAAAATCTTTTTAGACTATTTTTTATATTTATTTGTATTTCCATCAAGCTACCCTTATCTTTTTTTATTTGAGTACCTATTTAGTATTTTGTACTGCGTATTTATTTGCAACCCATTTCAATAAAGCGTTACTTTCCAAAAAACTATAAATCACGAAGGTACTTATTGAATTTACAACTCATAAAAACACATACTTACCTACCTAAATAGAGCGCTGTGTGCACGTTTTTGTCTCCAGTTCATATTTATTTCAACATTTTCATTGATATACTTACTCAAAAGTCTTCTGGTTACTCATAGGAGTAAAAAATAGTTTCTTTATACCTTTTTTATTACACTTGATCAGTTTTATATTTTAATCTGTTCCCGGCTTTAAATGATGTCAACGTCAACGCACTCATAAACCTGCATCCTGAAGACACCTTATTGAGTTGCGTCACACTTTCAATTCGAAGGCGTGTATGATGAGACCATTTTCCTTGCTCTAAACTAGGCTCTAAGCTAGGCAGACAACTTAAGCTCAGTTCACATTAGGCTGAGATCTATACATGTAAAAGAGTTACGTAATTAACTGATTGTCTGACTGATTGATTGTCTAGAAATAGAATAAGTTTTGGGTAAAAAATTCATTTTTAACACAAGCTTTTTTTTGCTGATTGTACTTTTTGTTGACTGTACTTGTATTGTCACCCAAATTACATTTGCATACAAAATTTCAAGTCAATGCCATTAACCGTTGAAGAGTACCGTCCTGTGGTGACGATCCTGGCCGGACTACCAGGATGTCACTACCAGATTATTGTATTGTCACGCAATTTACATAAGTAAAGTATATCAAATTTAAAGTCACTCCAACTACTGGAAGTTGGTCGAATTCAACTTGCAGATTTGATTACAGACAGACAGACAACGGGACAGTGGAAACTAAATAAAAGCTTGTAAAAAAGATCAGATCAGATGTCTGACTGACTGATTGTCTGACTGATTTTTTGTCTTACTGACTGATTGTCTGACTTATTTATTGTCTTACTGACTGATTTTTGACTGACTGATTGTCTGACTTACTAATTAAGTATCTGACTGCGATTGTCTGACTGGCTGATTTTCTAACTGACTGATTGTTTGAATAACTGAAAGATGATGCACACGCTAAACCAATATTGCTATAAATTTGAATTTCGGCAGATATTCCTACAGAATGGGGAGCCAATATGTCTTATAATATATCCCCCAAATTGTTCACAAATGCATTAGAGGATGTGTTCAAAACGCTGGACTGGAAGGGGCGCGGCATTAACTTTTTTTTTAATTCGACTGGATGGCAAACGAGCAAGTGGGTCTCCTGATGGTAAGAGATCACCACCGCCCATAAACATCTGCAACACCAGGGGTTTTGCAGATGCGTTGCCAACCAAGAGGCCTGAGATGGGATACCTCAAGTGCCAGTAATTTCACCGGCTGTCTTACTCTCCACGCCGAAACACAATGGCGAGTACCTTTCACACATTCGATTTGCAAATGATATCGTCATCGTGGATAAAACGATGCAAGATTGCAACATATGCTGAATGGCCTAGCTGATTCTTCTCAACGCGTTGGTCTTTGGATGAACCTGGATAAAACCAAGGTTATGTTCAATGATCATGCAAGTCAGGAACCAATGAGGGCTATCGCGTATGAATTCGCCACTAGAGGCGCTAGTGTAGCGTGAGGTCTCCGAAATGTCAAATTTCGTAGTTTTTGGGTGAGCTACGCGGGTTTATTTATAATTAGAATAATTTTGAGAATATTTTGCAATATCTGAAATTAATTATGGCAAATATGCGTTCCGGGGCAATGAATGTCTGTGTTTTGAGACAGTTTGGTCTTTCGGAAACCTTTTTTTCTCCCTTTTTTCCGAACAAAACGGGGACTATGCAACACTGTGGCATGCTCGATATTTTTATGGTACGGTTTTAAGGTGTATTAGATATGATTTTAATCGAAACTTTGTCTTTACGCCCGTAATAACAGACTTCGAAAGCCATACTTAAATACCTCACGCAACAGTGCGCCATCTAGTGAGACAAAAAACGATAGCCCCCATTGCAGTTCAACGCAGTGTTCTCGAAGTGGTTAAGGAGTATGTTTACCTCGGGAAAACTATGCAGTTAGGTAAAAACAACTTCGAGAAAGAGGCCAATAGAAGAATACAGTTGGGATGGGCAGTGTATGGGAAACTGCGTCGAGTCTTCACATCGCCAATTCCACAGAGTCTAAAGGCGAAAGTCTTCAATCAGTGCGTTCTACTCGTCATGACATACGGTGCCGAAACATGGACGCTCGCGGAAGGGCTGGTCCACAAAATTAAAGTTGCTCAACGTGCTATGGAAAGGGCTATGCCCGGAGTTTCTCCGAAAGATCGAATTCGTAACGAAGTGATTCGACAGAGAACCAAAGTAATCGACATAGCCCACCGCATTAGCACGCTGAAGTGGCAATGGGCCGGCCATATAACTCGAAGAACCGATAACCGTTGGGGTGGACGAGTTCTTGAGTGGAGACCACGGATCGGCAAACGAAGCGTAGGACGTCCTCAGACTCGGTGGAGCGATGATCTACGCAGGGCGGCTGGCAAGAGCTGGATGAGAGTGGCCGAGGATCGTGCTCAGTGGCGTGCCATGGTAGAGGCCTATGTCCAGCAGTGGACGAACATAGGCTGATGATGATGATGATGAAGTGCTACCAAGGTATGAACCTTCTAACGAATATTATTCTTAGATGAATTCGGCTAGTTGTAGAAGTTAGTAAAGAAACATAACTGAAAAGTTTAATTTACACAAATATTACAAAAAAAGCCTTGTTTTGTGGTTTTTGTTACCTACTCGTATATGTACCTAAATATCGTTGTTGTTGTTATTAAATCTAAAAAGAGTTCAAAAGCTTATCTTTTGCTTTTTTTTAAACCCTTCAATTGATGAAAAATCAGCTGCTCATTCATGTCTGTCCAGCTTAATTTAACTTATTCTACTTCTATTCCTTCCCTGGTGTACCTGCCTAAGGCATACATGCGAGGAATTATTAAAAACAGCTAACTGACACGGTCCCAACGAGCTCCCGACTAACTTCAATATTTGCATAATATAGATAGCCCGTCTGCTCCCGCGCACCGATCAGCTGTCATACCAGGCGCTATTTTATCTCCAACGAGGTTGATGCCTTCTAGTTTCTCTGCACCGTTATTAGCACTAATCATAATTAATGTCTCCACTATCTAGTTACTTAATATTATTAAGGTTTTGCAAAGCATATAGCAGATTGTAGTACTTAATTTATATTGCGGTAAGCTATGGAAGGTAAATAGTTTGGATTGCGTGCAAGTTACGTTTCTAACCAGAACAAGTGTCTTTGACTCTAGAAATCCACTGAATCGTATAGGTACCTAGATTTAATCATTTTTTACAGATAAAAACGATATGGATGACTACCGGTCAGCAATAAATTTATTAAAAACTATGTTGCTTTATCTGGCGTTGAAGGAACGTTTCTTCCGATCGAATTTTAACAATGATTCCTTTTTTGAAATTAGACAGTTTACTACAAAGTTAAAACGTATTAATTTCTGATTTATATTAACCGGCAGTTTTATGTTCCGCCTACAATCTGAAATATATTTATTGCAACATTGATTTACTAACTATAAATCTAATGTAAATTTAAAATAGTTTGCCATTAAATTAGGATAATCCACATGCTGCTTCTAAAATGGAAAGCAGTAAAATATTATAGCTTTTTCTATATTAGTTAGGTACCTACGAATATGTAAGACAAAAAGCTTTTTCGTGTAACTTTACACATGGTACTAGCGTGTTGATGCATATTTGATGTATATTTTATAACTAATGAAAAAGAAAATTTCGCACTCAATCAAAACGCCAACCAACTTTTAGGTGTTTAATTTTAATTAGACACCAAATTTCGAAATTTAATCATACCAGGGTACCTATCTTGGAAAACTTTTTAACACACATGAACACACGTAAATATTTAATGTCAGATTACTTATTCCTACTATAATATTATAAATGAGAAGAAAGTTTGTGAGTATGTGTGTGTGTGTGTGTATATTTGTTACTCCTTCACGCTAAAACGGCTAGATGGATTTGGATAAAATTTGCTGTGTAGATAAGAGTAGCAGGTCGTCTGCAATAACATTAAGGCTATTTTTTATCCAGATGTTCCCGTGGGAGCGGGATGAAATTCCAAAATTTCAACCGCTAGAATAAGAGATCACTAATTTGTAGTGTATACCATGTATCATGTGCATTGTTAATAAAATCGACAATGTAATTTTAGGGAATTCCCATGGGAATCTAGTAAAATCCCGGAACTAAATTCAACTTTTGGATTAATGGTTTCCACATGCGAAGCCACGAGTAAAGTATAATAGTTAATAAGTTAAGCACCTTTTGTATCCTAAATATAATAAACATCGTTCAACTCTAAATGATACTCAGCTCAAAGCTTCTACGATAACAAGATAGGTACCAACATACGAGTATGCACCAGTAAATTAAGAATATGCCCACACAGATGAGTAGTTTGCCCTGAACTTCTGACAAGCATTGAGGAGTACGTTTTATCAAAGACCATTGCATTGATGCAGCTAGACACCGGATGAATGCCCTGTAATTTAAATCTCTCGCGTCGAAATCTGGTGGGTGGTGTCCCATCAATCCTTACTCGAGATAATGATTAAAATTAGATGCAAAAATAAGACGATCGTGTAGGTTTTTTAAGTTCAGGAAGTTGTAGTACCTAGTAGGTACCTAGGTGTGTGTTAATCTAGGTATGTGACTCGATAATAATAATAATAGCAATAATAGCCTTTATTAACAATCTAGTAAATACATAATATTATAATTTTATTTTGGATCTTCAGACATCGGTAAAGATTGTTTTGCTTTAGCATAGGCCTCCCCCAAATTTTTCCATGACTCGATAATAGGTGTGAGTAAATATTTAGCCCAAAAATACCTTAGAAATAGAAATAGAAATTATTTTCTTAGAATATGGTAGATACAGGTAGTTATTATAATAAATGACAACAGCGTCTTTGCCAGTTCTGGGGTAGAAATATTAATATGTCACAAAAAATACGAATAAAATTGTCATTATGCAATTTGGATTAACAGCCCTGGTGATCTAACTACGAGTATGACCACTTCAGGAGAGGCTAGTGGCTTCAAATCCAGGCTTGCACCTCTGTGTTTAAAAAAATCATGTGCGCAGTTGCATTTGAAATGTCATCATCATGAGGAAACCTTCACAAACCTACGAAACAAGCAAAGCACGCGTAGGAACTACGATCACTGCAATGTAACTTTTCACTTTTGCCAATTATTGAAGGGTCCCTGTTGCAAGGGATTTGTTGTATTTTTAATTTCTTAACAATACGATATAACGAACTTAAACAAAAAACATAAACGAAAAATATAAAATGCATAATATCAGCAATGGTATGACCAATCTCCATGGCATCAGTTCTTTGCCCAACGACTTTTCAACCCGACGAGTCGATGTTAAATTAGCTGCATTCATCCTGCCATTGAGTTACAACTTCTGTAATTGTTTGTATGAATATATTGTTCGTACTTATAATGATTAGTCAATTAATAAGAATCAGGAAACAGAAACACTTCACTGGCTAAATATGCTAATTTTAAACAAATTTTAATTTAATTTTAGCTTATGTGTTCTGAAAATTAATGAAAAAGACAGAATAGCAATTGCTTATAAATATGAAATCACATTATTCGAGAGAAATGATAACATTTCTTCTTTTTGCATGAAATTTCATTGAATTTCAGGAGTAATTTTGTACGAAAACTCTAAAAAAAACTGCGTCAACTCCGGGTCCGAACCCTCGACCCTCTGCCTGCTTGGGAGACCATAGATACCACTAGACTACCACAGCCGTTATCAAGTTCTCTCAGTCTGAAAGAGGGCCTGAGCCCGGCAGTGGGACATATTTATGTTAAATGTACCTATCTATAAAATAAATGCAGCTATTAACGCTCCATCGAAAATAAGCAAGTACAGTCATCAGCACCAATAATTATGTAAAGCGTGCATAAATATATGATACGACTCTATTTCTAAGGCTGGTAGAACGTGTTAGATATTTTTGCACGCTCCGCGGTGACAGATATTAATGCAGGTGACTGTACCTAACATCGATCCATTCTTCTTCTTTGTCGGATACTCTTGGCAGAGCAGTCGTGGTCACGTAGCACGGCGAACAATTCTACGCCAGTTCTCCCTGGCTGTCGCTTCTCTGGCGCAAGTGTTGAGAGGAGTATTTGTTAGGGCTTTTATCTGGTCAGTCCAGCGCATGGGAGAACGTCCTCTTGATCTTTTCCCATTTACCCTTCCCTGCACCACAAGTCGTTCTATAGAGTGCTCCCCACGTCGAGTCACATGTCCGAAATATCGGAGGATACGAGATCTCACTATGGATGATAGCGCATCGATCCATTAATATATGCAATTCGCAATAAAAGAAATATGTCTATGTGTATGTTCTGTAATTTTAATGTTATCTATTTGTAAAGATGATGAGATGAAACTAAACTCCCGTCCTTTGTGGAAATACCTAGGCTGTGTTAAGCGTGTGAATTTTATTATAATGTTCTATTTATGACGGATAAGTGGAGCCATATTATTGGAACGGGAATAAACATGCAAGACTCGACACGTTGCTATGCATTAACTTGTACAGCATCCATTTATTCGCTATAAAAATCATAATTAACCGTAATTTTTCACTATATGGCCTGGCTGCCAGCACCAGTTTCTTCAATACAAGAATCGAGTGGTTGTTGATAGAAAAGCTGATCTTTATTCAATGGTGAAACGCTGCGTACCTATCGGTGAAGAATTATGTACAGTCAGCATCAAAAGTAGCGGATCACTTTATTACTCTGTCGCATTGACACATTGACAATCATGCATGGCGTTTATTACGTGGCTGTAAAACGACAAAGTACGAAAGTGTATAGCTACTTTTGATGCTGACTATACTACTCTTGAGTTCAATTTCATTTAGAAATCTTAGGAATCAATGGCGTGTCCTAAATATTTTTTATCTTTTCTTTTATCTGTCCTGTCGTCCTTTTGTTCGATATCTTCACTAAAGTTTTACATACCTAGTGAGAAAGCGAGATAAACAAATTTAAAAAATTGGCTGTAGAAAATCACGAACAAATAAAAAAAGCACAAATAACAAAAAAAACGATTAAACAAGTATTTGATGCGCCGACCACAGAAACAAGTTAAATATATTTTTTTGTATATACCTCTTACTGATCTGTTTGCAGTTGGTGCCTCAGCATGAGCCAGCGGAAGTGAATTAGACAACCCAGTCCGATTTTACGTTACGTTACGTTACGTTATATGTTGGTAGACAGACATGATATCTATAATAGTGATTTTTGGAGTCGTATATTATTTTAATAGACTTACATTACGAGAAACCCCTGACGCCCATCGAATCTCGTAGGTACTCGATATTTGGGTACATGGGGTTTGGGTAATTATTTACGATACGTGATGGTAATATTTGTTTGAAATATTGGAAAAAAATATTAAATCCATGATACTTATGTCCACGGAAGTGACTATGAGCACAAAAATGAGCAATATCATTTACAACGAAGCTAACGGTTCCGGGTTTGATCCCAGCCCGTGACGGGCAAATATTTGTATGATGAATACGAATGGTCGTACTTGAGTCTTGGATGTTTATATGTATTTAAATATAGATTTATCTATATATGTATGTATGTCTAGTATGCGTTGTCTAGCACCTAACATAGTACACGCTTTGTTTAGTTTGGGGATAGTGATTATCCCCAAACCTATATTGGTGTAATTTGACCCAGGATATTATAATAATATGCTATTTAAATTGTGCATATCCAGATATCACGTACTGTTTGGATTTTTTTTTTGATTATGTATCTCAACAACGTCCCAGAAATAACTCCAAAAGTTCCTCGTAATTAAACCTTTCTACCGTATTATACCTTCCAAGCAAACAAGAAGTTGTGTGAAAATAAGATATCGGAAAACGGAAGTAGATAATAAGTTAATGACATTCATTTGAATATGTATTCGCAACACAGGAAGAAATCAAAACGACATTTATAATAGATGCGTCTTTATTTAATAAGGTATCGGGTAAATATTAAATCAATGGCACATTTACATAGATATAAACTAATAATATGTACATGAGTAAACTTAATCAATTCACATTTTTCTTATAACTAATGGTCCAGGAACAGTCTTACAGGAGAAGATTCAAATGTTTCAGTCTTTTATAAATTTATTCGTAAAGTTTCAGATTTCTATCTTACCAGAAACTTTTGGATCTTCTCATGTTTCTATAGTAGGGTTTTTAGGCACTCTGCTTCAAATGTACACCATGTAATCACAATTTCATGTTTTGTTTAATATTTTTTGGTATACTTAAATATTTTTTGCAGGACGATTCAGAGTCCCCGCTTGCAAAAAGGAACAATCTAATTCTCCATTGACATTAAATATGTTTCTATCACAAAACACAATTTTTTCTAATTTTTTAAATAAAATCGTCGGGTGACGCAAAGGTCACTAAGTACCAAATACCTACTTAAAACAAAGCTCGTATCTCAGTATGAAATTACTAACTAGATACGACTTTTTGAAGAACAGTGACAGAAGTTTTAGTGAGTTTTGCTTGTTATCAGGCGAAATATAAGCTCACATCCAGTGGTTAACAGTTTTTAACTTTGCTGTTTATACGTACAAACAAACACGTTATACATACAAATGTAAAATAGGTACATATTGCACCTAGAAACGAGATTGATAAGTTGTATAACATTATCTCATGTAATACAACTACAACAATAAAATAAGTTATCATCAATGTACATGGACTTTCACTCTGTTACATATGGCTTTCTTCAAGAAATATCTAGTATTAACTAAAATACACACTCCTTTAACAATAAACAATATTTCAGCAGAATAATCGGAATTAACATAACCGTGTAGGTAGGTAGGTACATTTAGGCACGAATCATCAAAAACTATGTCTTTTAAATAAAATAAATAATACTTCATTTCAATAACTCCGAAGCTTCACATTGCGGAGGAATACAGACAAAATAATGGGATACAAACTGACCACAAAGGTAAAAAAAGTTCAAAGATTACGTATATCTTCGAACTGAAATCAAATACCAAAAACCATGTCAATGCATGTATTTACTCCAAGTATAAGTACAATCCCAAGTATTCTTTCTATCGAACCCATTTCAGCCTTCTACAAGATTCCTTTCCATATTCGACAAATCGTCAAAAAGACGAAGAAATTCTGCCTCAAGACAGCCAAAAAACTCCTTCCAGGAGTGAATAGCATCCCACAATGTGTGGATAGTAACTTCATATGCTTAGCGATGGCCGTTTCTTGCGTACACTCTTATTGCTCAGCCCCAGAATTGAACCAATTACCTGTAAAAGACAAAGAAGGTTAAAGTTTAACACTGACATTAAGTGTATAATTTTTTCAACTTAGGATCCACACTTTTAAAAGTGGAGTTATAGTCGGTCTTCACGGTCTTCTTCGGTCGGTCGGTCATATAACAATCTTAAATGTAATGAAATTTAAGAATTTAGAAATAAACATACACATCTTACCTACGTTTAATTTGCGCGTAAGATATAGGTGCAATAGTAAACCCTGTCAAATGCAGATAAAATTTTCATACTTTTCCGGGAGCGTATCAAAATACAAAAAGTTTGAAAACAATAATGGACAGAATACGTAATGACCACTTGAAAAATATAATATAATACACTTATTGATAAGACTAATTAAGTTCTTGAAAAAGTTATTTGATCGTATTATCTATACATTCGGTTTATTTTATATCAACTGAACATTTCTGTGAATATTGCAAAATCTTCACACTTTATACTAGGTATATTTAAAATGGGAAGTATTTTCTTTTCTGTGCTCTTATCATAGCTCTATGCAACTGTACATTTTAGAGAATTATAAGCTGGACCTGTAGGTACACGTTCGCTGCTGGACACAATCTCCTTTTAGATTGAGAGACCTTGGAATGAATGAATTGTACAGGTGCATGGGCTCTTTTAAGTTTATTTAAGAAGTTTTCATATAAAACTTACCTTAGACACAGAATAAGCGGCGAGCTTGCGCCTCGGCGTGGGCAGCAGCAGAGCGAGCGCGCGCGCCTCGCGCAGCAGCGCGTGGAACGCCAGCGCGGCGCCCGCGCACGACTCCGCCGCCGACACCTCGTAGAACTGGCAGCCGAACCGCAGCGACAGCTCCTGACCCTCTTCAGCTTTGACGACTCTGTTGAAAGGAACTACAATGAAAAACTACTTCGTAGGTTCTAAAATGAGGAGACGTCCACTTCCAGATCCTACTAATATTATTCATTAGTGGGAAAATGTGCGCGGGTACATGTATGTGTATCAATAAGATAAAATTAAGTAGGTAAACATATTTACTACTAGAATTCGATTTAAATCAATGAAATATAAGAATACGAATTAGAATCTAGTATAATTCCTGGATTTCAATTAAACGTGGTAGGTATACACGGCGAAGTGGCAAGTAAAGGCTAGGGTGTGATATCCACGAATTTATTTTCCGACAGAGAGAAAGAGAGAGAGTGTTGTGAATTTGAGTTCGTATTTACAGTCGATACCCAGAAAAAATAAAAAAAAGAGTAGACTCCATTTAGCATCACAGTGTTACCCACCTAAACACTTGTACTGAACTAACCTGGCATGTTCCAAGTCCCTCTTATTCCCGAGGAGGGTGACAGCTGTACAGCCAGGCAGCCTGGTGCGTTCCAACAAAGCCAGCAGTTCTGCAGCAGCGAGGAAAGACCTTCGGTCGCACACGGAATACACTACCGCGAAGGCGTCGCCCCACCGCAGATGTTCTGCCAGACAGCCCCGTTTCTGAACAGAAAAGACCATTTATTTTTACGCTTTCGCTATCTGACCTTATCGGAAAAAAAATATTTTGAAGACCCAAGGCTATTTTTTTCCGAGTTTCACGCTTAAGGAATTATTTTGAGCGCCCAAGCTACATGTTTCATCATCTTTGTTCAGATATTTATACTCTCAATTATCGGAACAGAAAAAAAAGACTACCAAATTTATTTATCAACCATAAGTTCAGACTTCAGTGTATATTTATGTTTTTGTAAGGTCTTAGTGCTTCTACAATAACAGTTCAAAATGTACCAACTGTAGAGCAATAACAACGAGTAGCTTTTCATATCACATTGCACGGAAAGCAATCCGTTATCTGTTTTATTTAGCTCTTCAGTATAGTCTGCTAATGTGCTTCTATGCAAATAACACCGTATAAAAATAAAACACAGCTGAGCCTATAAATTCCGTAACGAATCTAATGCATTTTTTAATGTACTAAACTTCTCTTGTTTATCAAAAGACGGCCATTGCAGATGAGACTGGTCCTCAGCTTTTGGACAAATGCCGAGACATTGCGCATTCTTTGCTTAAAATAATTATAGTACGGTATTTACCGCGCATCCACATGTATCTAGAATCTCTACTTCAGATGTAGCACCGTCGAATGCAACTCTGTGTTGGTACAGGAAATCTGAAAAAACAACAAATTGTTAGTCATTTGACAATCCTAAGACTTCCCAGAACTCCAACAAAAACAACAACTTAAAAACATCAACAGGACGCTTCCACTTCCATCATTATAATAATTATATAATGGGACACTTGACACCAATTGACCTAGTCCCAAACTAAGCAAAGCTGTACTATGGATACTAAGCAACGGATAAACATACTTATGTAGATAAATACATACTTAAATACATATTAAACATCCAAGACCCGAGAACAAACATTCCTATTGTTCATACAAATATCTGCCCCGGCCGGGAATCGAACCCGGGACATCAAGCTTCGTAATCAGGTTCTCTAACCACTTGGCCATCAGGTCGTCGTCATAATTGTAAAGTTATAGGTACTTCAATCTGATGTGTTGTTTACAAATCAGATCGGAACTACGCATGTATTTTAAGTACGCTTAACTTTTCAGAATATTAAATCCAATTTGATGCATTTTGACCCTGTGAGAAATATCTTCCAGGCTTAGTCATCTTTCCTGGATGCTCAAAATGTTTCATTAGATAAGGATCTACTGAGACAAGGGATAGAGCTCAACGACAGTACTTTGTACTCGTATAGTTACTCTATGAGCATGACTCATACTAACATCGTTTTATACATACAATAGCTCTGAAATTAAACTTGTAGTTAAAATTTAGATCAAGGGCAGCGCTAGCACTAGACTAATTTTGGAACCTTTTCTTTTTCATTGAACGTAATTGGGTCATAAATATTGTGAAAATTGAATGAAGTGTAAACAGGGGCTTGTAAATGTTTGTGTTACTTATAGCTTGTTTATAAAACTAAAGAGGATTTACTTATTGTTATGATCAACAGATATTAATTACGACTTAGCAACTTGTTCATTACACTATACATTATATACAATATAATTCACCTTTGAATGCGAAGTTTGTCTTTTAAGCCGTGACCATGATGGGTCTAAAGAAAACAATTGTTTACGGATGTAACCACTGGCATTATCAAGCTCATACACATAACCCACCCGCACGGACTGACTTCCGTCATATATTGCACGTCAATCACGAATCTATTATGTATCTAAGCTGCATTGGACAATTCCATTTTGACCTCATTCCTGCGTATTGGCTTTCTGAAACTCTATGTCAGTCACACGCTTCTAGGTTACAGCAGGTTAACCTTACGATTTATTTCTAGATTATGTTCATTACCAGGTTTCGTATTTTACTCTGACGGAGATAGAACTTGTTAAATCTTTGGCAAAATGCAAATTCCTTACGCAGTCCTTCTGTTTCCGAGTAACAGTTAAAAATTATAACCAAGTGACCATTTAAGGTACATCCCAACTTGTGATCCCAACGAAATCCCATAAACATATAACACGTAATAAACGCTATGGAGTTGGTAAATGTAAGTTCTTGGCATTAAAATGTTCTATATGTAAATACAAGCACTAAGTATAGTTTTGCCCTTTGTCATCGAGTAAATACGATTGACTTCACCCACGTCTATGTATTTTGGGAGTAGAAGGTACTACCGATGTTACACTGAATGACTGTGTCATCCACGTGAAAAAAATAAAACGATTGAACACTAACAAATTAAAAACGTAAACAATAATAACCTCAGGTGCGCATACCAAAAACAAATGACGATAGTACCGTACCGAGCTCTCTGCAAGATCACTATCTGTTGAAATATCTCAATCAGACGCTATCAAAGGTCGACGGCCGCGCGGCAGGCGCCGGTCGCCGCGTCCCACAGCCTTGGCTTCTCTGTCGTGCCAATATCGCAAATAAACCACCGTTGGCAACTCTTGGCATAGGACAACCTGCTCGAAGGGCTTTATACGTTCCTAAACATTCTAGACATAGCGAGGCTAGCGCAGAAGCGTGCCAAATCGATGCTTACCGCCGGTGGAGCTGTATTCGCCGATGTAACGCTTTGTTAGATAACGGACCACCACAGCTGCAACAAAAAATAATCAGTTTAGACGGCCAGTTCGTTAGCCAATGAGCATTAAATATAAAAAAATAAACTGTCATGCTGATTTAGAATTATTTATACTGAATCGATAAAACATAAAAACTTTGTAAAGCATCTACGGTTCGTTACTTTGTAAGTGGACAGTAACAGTGTTCTATAGAAAGTTATAGGTCTGTGAATAGAGCCAACTATCTTGCCCAATAAAACAGTGCACTGGAAACAACACCAAAGCTTAGAGAAAGCTGCAATTAGCAAGTAATTGGTAAGAGGTGTTACAAAAGTTTTGTTCCTGAATTAATTAATAACTACAAGTCTCAATTAGAGGGAAAGCAGACAATAGGGCTGCATGCGCGTTAACCTCGACGTAAAGAATTTTAGAGATTTTATACTTCGTGATTCGTGTTTGAAGCTCTCTTATTTACAACAACTATATAATATGCATAATAACAGTATTTCGAGGATTTTGATTATTTGATTGTTAAGCTTATGCTTTAAACTTATCAATAACTCTACCATAAAATTAGACTTGCATATTCTAATGTATATATTATCTATTTAGTTATAGGTACATACAACTGTTGTAATCTATTTTATCTTTCATCTAGAAAAGCAATTAAAATACCTACATTTAAAATTATTTTTGAAGCAGTTAAATATTGCTCTGTATAATTTTACGGCGCTGCTGATCACTAACTGTAGTTGACATTCACTACTACCCCAGATTACCCAATAGTTTAACTATTGCAGTCCAGATTTATTTAGAGTCCGCAATAAAATGTGTCAACAGTTTTAATTGAAACAGGCACGAGGGAATTGCAGCACCTATGCTCTTTGCTGGTGCTACTTCCAATTTCACTAAAAATGTCAACCATACTCTATGATACACTTTTAAATTAATATAAAATTTATAAACATCGTATTTTATCGAGACAAAATTGATCTTCAAATATAAATTTACTGTATTAACCCTTCAAAGTGTGATATATGTTTTCTATATTTATGGCGCAGCATGAGTAAGAAAATTTAATATTCGACTTTAAGCATCATGTAGGATTTTAAGCGCTAGAGCAAGAGTGTCTGTGAAAGATGGTGCGTCATAAAGATCAGAATGATTCTTGAAATGATATTAACGTCTGGTCTCATCAGCTGGCGGTTTTATTGACTCGAGCAGCAGTGTACGGGTTCATGGCAGATAGATAAACATGTCATTCTCGTGTTTATTGTCAGAAAAGTCAGCTCCTGGTTTACGATGGACGCTAAAAGTATTCAAGGTTTCATTACAATGTAACAACAATGTTCTGGTTCTGTTAGTGTGGATGTACTAAATCATAACGTCCACTGGACTCTGCACGTACTTATTTTAAAATTGGTTATAATTCAGACATTGTAGCAAGACCAAATATGTTACCTACCTGTGCTAATAATTGAGTTCAAACTCAAGCTTCCTTTAGGAAGTCCAAAATTATACTTGACGGAAGTATCGTGACTGCTATCTTACATTTGATGCGGATCTCAGAAGACAATGACATTGTCTCAAAACATGTTTACGGTTGATCCAGCCATGGTTTAAGGTCAGAGAGTTAGCCGTGAAATAATAGCTTCTCGAACTATCGGTGTGTTAATTGCGAATGCTATCTATTGAGGCTGTCTTTATGTACTTTCCTTTTATTTCTTTACAAATGTCTACAAGAAGTCGCACGTTGGGATGTCAGTGTGTTACTGGGTGTTTGTTTTGAGGTCTGCTAACGAGTAGCATTGAAGTATTGAAGTATCCGGTTGATTAGGATTCACTCTACCGATTGGCAAATATTAATTGCTGATTATATTCAAACAAATAATATTTGAAGAAGTGTTTAGTATTGCGATGTTGTTCTGACACCAATGTTAGTACATTTATTTAAACAAGATAAGAACGCTACAGTTTATATCAACTGTCAAAGTTATAAATAGGTATCGTGGATGATTCTGTTTACCAACAAAGCTACTGTAATCTCGATCGGGTACATAATTACGATCGTGGGAAGTAGAATCGTGCACGAAAACACCGGATCGTCTAGTCTTACACATTCGCTTTCGAAAGCAATTGTGGCTACAGATATAATAAATACCTCCTTCAAATTAATGTCGACCATAAATTAATTGATCAGGCGATAAAGTAAAAGTAAAACTTGGTTACTAACCGAGGTGCAAGCTTAAGTACTTTAGCGTGAAATGTTTCTGAATCGGAAAAGTTGTTTCCTTATCAAAACATGCTGAATAAACATGCGAATCGATACGAATGCTCAATTATACTAACGAATACTTTCACTACGTACTGACACTACTGTTCAAGGTAATCTACAAGAACGTATATCGCAACAGACTGATAACGTGTCGCCTACCAATAAGTTCACGTCGAACGTAACCCTACTTCGTAAAGGTAAAGCAGTTAGTCGCAAAAAAATAAAAAATACTTCATATTTAATATAAATCACTCTTTTATCACGATTGTTAAATTTGTGACCAAGTCGTATATTTATGCTAGTGTTAAAGCCATTAAAACTCTTAACAATATTTCGTAACCCGTTGCAGTTGACACAACAATACATTTTCTTTTAATCGAGATATTGAAACCATACGGTTCAACCGAATAGCGGATTCATGTCATGATTTATACTCAGATTTTAAAGAATAACTTGTAGACACATAAATTATTCGTTCCGAAATAAATTGGCAGCCAAATCGGTTATACCCTTTAAATGGATAAACCTTTCTTTGTTTTTAACAACAATAACAAAAAATTTATCATGGGGTCAACGACTTAAACGACAGTGACGAAAAATTATAAATAATGAAACATTAACATCTGTTGCCGGTTACATAAGAAACGCAAACATTAATTTCCAGTTAACTTAAGTACACACGTTTGCAACATCACGGAAGGTAGAGTTCACGCTTTCGGATGTTGAAGAAATTCTAGATTCATTTCCAGAATGTACGGTACTGGTAACGAGAGCTATAACGGTGCTTGCAAACCGAGGACTAACCGAGACGTCTGTGAGTGAATAAGGTAGCAAAAGCTAAATGTTAATTAAGAACATCGGGCGGGGTGATTGCAGACACGATTCCGCCGCTCGCCACGCTAGTCCCAGTAATTGGACACCCGACTGTTTCATTTGCATTTTTAACGTCAATTTTATTTCCTCGCGTTATTTAAGTAAAACTTTACTAATTAATAGCTAAGTTTGAAGCACCAATTGACGCTCCGTCATCGCGATAGTGGCAATGTCAAAAATAATCTCCGATAATTATGACACGCGGCGCATTCTCCAAGGATACTCATGCAGCTTTCACTGACTTATTGACATCCATGCGACTTGCTAATTCTGATTTCTCCCGACCAAGTTTAGAATTTGACAGGTGACATTTTTCTCAACAATGATGATAAGCTTTACGTGACCTACAAATCTAGAATTCTGGGTCCAACTCAAATCAAACAAAGATTTAGAAACTTCGTGTACACATACATGTCAGATTTCAATCAATGTCAAAACGATGGCATATTATTCTGTTTTTTATTATTTTTACCCAGATTTTTAAAATGTAACTCTTGTTTAATCGTTTAACCCCAATGTAGGCTGTACAACAGTTTTAACGCATGTTTTCGAAAGCCGTGAGTAGCATTCTCGTTGAAGATTGCTGTTTCACATTGTGCTTCATCGTTTTATTTTTTCCTCATTCCACGTCCGTCCGTTAGCGTTCTATTATTACTGTGGATACTATTTTTAATCTCCGGCACTAAAAATAAATATTTCGGGGAGAGTTTATAAATCGCTGAGTGAGTAACTCAATCGCTTACGACACAGCAGGGCTACTAAGCAACTCGAACTCGAAGTTCATGTCGTGCGGTCCCTCTCGCTCTCCTATTAAATATTATAAGTGTCAGAGGGACCGCACGATACGAATTTCGAGTTCCGAGTTTCGTAGTAGCCCTGCAAGGTTGCCAATAATATACATGAATGGTGCGGAGTAGCAGCACGTCATCCGTGTGTCAAGCAAGGTCTTATCTTAATTTCCATTCTTAGTTTCCTGAGTATTTCTGTGACTTATTGAGGGTGAAAAAATTCATTTAATTTGTATTGCAATTCTTCCCATCATCTCGTAATTACTTTATAACTCATTTTCAATTAAAACGTTCATTAATACAGTATTTGACTATTTTGTATATGTTTTATAAATTAAAACTACACAATGCCTGTTATCGAATAGAAAAACAATTTTTAAGCTACCTTTACAAATAACAAAGTCATAAAGGTTTCAAATTCAAGATAAGACAGAGAAAGGCATACTGGCATGTGACGTCACACACCAGTACCGCCATACTTGCTGCATAGAGAAAAGCGTTTGAGAAAGAGACAGGTATATAGATTTTTCAAAAAATCACTATAAATCCAATTTTCAACCGATTTAAATTTTCTCTTCGCTAAACTATCGGTTGATCTATATTTCCATAATAATATTAAGATATATATGGCAAAATCAGGAGTTGTCAAATACCGTATTCCATGGGGTGGTGATTTTCCTTTTTAATTAAACGCAAGATGTTAATTATATTTAAACATGAGATTTTCGTAAAAAGCTGTTAACCCTAAACCAACGATACCAATGAAGCAATAGGTATGCCTGAAATGTGAAATTGCCAAAAAGTAGTTTGATATATACATTTTTGTTATCTTTAATTTTCATCCCAGCCTATATAAAGCCGCGGGTTCACGGTGCATGCAGGTTGCTTCCATCCAAAGGAACTGGAGGTTTATGGGGAAGGTCTATGTCCAACAGTGGACGTCCTACGGCTAATAAGATGATGATAATGATTATTATTATTAATACGACTGTGGCTACTGATATTGGATTTACTACATTCATATCGGCAACCCTAACACGGGGGTCCCACAGACGCTTGACCGGGTGACTCACAGTCCGGCGGCATGCGCCTTAGCACTATAAATACAGCACTGACATTTACTCGCCCGCGATCTAGTCCGAATGCATCCCACTGCCTCAAACTTTATGATACGACCCAATTCACTCACTTATTATTGCGCGTGACAATTGACTCACAGGTTTTGTGATACTTGCTAATTGTGTTTTATTATTCATGGAAACTATGTGTCTGTAAGAAAGTTTCTGTAGCTCGAATTATCGTAAGTGCGTCTACACATGACATTACTGAAAATATCTAAAGTATCTCAGGTTGTGAGAATGAAAATATGAAAGTGTGCCAACATAAATATGAAAAAATACTCCCAGATAAAAAACAGAAATCTGATGAAAGAGGAACCAAATATTTCCATAAAAGACGTGTACCTAAAGTCAAATTTATGCCAGTACCCTTGAATGACTCCTTTATTTAATTTGTACACTTTTATGTTGTATTGTTTCAATGAAGCTATGTAAGCAATAAAAGCCCAGGTTCGAATCCCGGTGAGGGCAGACATTTGAGTGATGAATATGAATGGCTGTAGGTACTCGAGCATATTATAGATCTACATTTATCTTACCTATACATAAGTAAATCTGATGTCTACCCATATATTATAGGTCATATTTTATTATAGGTCATGGTACAAGCTCAAAATGTGTTAATTCTCTCACGATATTTATTTATTTACATACGATAATTAAAGTCAATATTTTGCATACCAACCAAATACCAACATAATTAGTAAAACTGCCTAATGCCTTAGCCATAATGTTTTCAAGCCTTAAGCGATGCCTTAAGGCTGCGTGCGCGCCGAGATAACAGCTTAATCACATAATCAAGATGCGGTCAGTCGTGATTGATTGTTTTGTGTAATTGCGTAATGCAACGTGGTTTACTGGAAACGTTTACTCGGATATTAGGCTGTGTTTCAACGAGAGCCGGGCGAGGATGTATTGCGAGGAAATTTGTTTTTCATAAACCAATAGAAACACTTCATTTCATTTCCTCGCATAGCAATCTGGTGCGAACAGCTGAGCACAGCGAGGCGATATAAATGAAGCGTTTCTATTTGTTGATGAAAAACAAATTCCTCGGAACACATCTTCGCACATCTCTGGTGGTAACGGAGCCTTAGAAGCCCCGTAGCAAAATAAAGCGAGTTAAGTATTCTTTGGAAATTAAACAGATTCGTTCACGTTTTTCCAGAGATCTCATTAAACTCCGTACTGTCAGTAAATAAGCAAAGATATTAATACCCAACGCATCGTGACTCAAAGGTAGTTTTTAAGTTTCTTTGAATTATTATTTGCTGAATTTCTCAGGAAGTTTCAGAACTATTTTAAAACATTTTATCTGAAGAGTTTTGTTTTTATTTATTTGTATGATTCAATGCATCAGACTAGTCGTTACAAGTGTATGTATAAATTATTAAGTACCTATATGTTAAGTACATAAACGTGATGATACTTTGTAATGATATTGAGTGAAAGTAAAAATGAAACACCTTTTTCAGATGTGTTAAGTGTTTAAAGCGAATAGTTGCAGCTTCGGAGACATCAAAGGCTTTACTAGCATTTCAATGTGTATAATACCTACAAGATTATGTCCATAAACGTAAAAGTCGTATCCAAGTTTCTACTTTTGCCATAAAAATCTAATAAAAATACTGTGAATCCGGCGTTGAATCAGTGAAGAGTTGTTGCTATAAATTCGTTTACTTGTTCACTTCTACTTCCAGTTTCCCATAAACGCAGGAACTTTCGTTTGGTAAAATGGATGGTACAACTATTTTCACATAGTTACTTTTTTGTACTACTGCAAAAAAGATTTGAGAATGACCAGACCAAACTACGTGTAGCTACTTAGTTAAACATGAACAAGATTATTCCACAAGATTCTTGTTGCGAAATTATAAAAAAGTATACAGTTTAAAAAAAGTACGATGTTTTTTCTGGTACTAAAAGTGGGCAGCATAAGTTGCTCTACTTTTGTAACCGAATTTTTCATTTACCTGTTACTTATGTTTTTACTTCTACTTTTAATTGCCGCATTGTCTATTTATTCCCTAGTTTCACTTTATTTAGGTATCTAGCATAATTATTCAAAGTCAAAGTCAAAATATCTTTATTCAATTTAGGCTAAAACAAGCACTTATGAATGTAAAAAAAAACTACCACCGGTATGGAAAAACCTCTGTTGAGAAGATTATTTGATTTAATCACATATTTCTTTTAGAATATAACCACTACCGGTTACTTTTTTTATTACGCCAATGTCACAATGACAGTAGATAATTCTTCACCATAGATACCATTATAAAACTTCAAGTATCGGATACGATTACTCAACCGCCAAATCATGTAACTTACCTAATCTCTCTTAATTGTTGTGTTAATGTTCTCAAGTGTTTCCCAAAACGACATCCGAAGATACTATAAATCAATTTCACTGGCTTTCGCTGACTTATTGTTTATACTTTCTATTGCATAGCTCAGTCTATTAGTGAATCAAATGATATTAAGTATTTTACGCTTTTATGAAAATTTAAGCATAGCTTAAAATTAAGGTGCAGACACTACGAAGATAGTGCGCAACTTCTGTAGGTTTTGTTTGTTAATTTTTTATTTATTTATAATTACACTAAAAAAAATCACTTAACTAAGTGATATTTTTTTTAAACAAGAAGTGATAGAATCGATTGTAGAAAGCGCTTCACATCTCATATTAGTAAGTTCCGTGTGTAACCAAATGCCAAAACTTCTGGCGTTCCAATGAAAGTGGGTGTTTACTTAGCACGGTATTTTTTTCATCGCCGTATTGATAATAATAATATTTATCGTTTAAGTTAACACCAGGTGCGCTTGCTAAGCACGTCTGTCCACAGCGGTAATGCGTAGGATCAACTGGATAATAATAACTTAACAACATTGTGCAGACAGCGAGAATGAACAATGATCTAAGCTTTTCTCATTCCGGTCTCCATAATTATTACCGGCCTGTAATAACTAGTTGAGTGTAGAAGCCGTTTCACTTTGACGGCTCAAATATTAGCAAAAGCATACTGAGTATCTCTGTATTTCTAAATCCTTTGATCCATAAATATTACGCGAGAAATAAGAGCAAAAATACCCAGTTTATTTTTCTAAAGGAGCGTGTGTGGCGGAAGTCTTAATCGTGCAGAAACTGTACTTTAACTGAGTTTAAGTACTTTTTTTTACAAAATCTGAATACAATGTGGGTCTCTGCGCACCTGTCCGCCCATTGCGAACCGATTTCGCTTTAATTTAAATTGCATGCGTAAAATTAGCTTCTACGGCGAACGGCGCAAAATACGCAAAAAATCTCGCCACGAACCGACCGACAAATTAGACCACCATGAAATCGGAGATACAACTTGCTCCCTTTGTAGCGAGAAAGAAAACCATTATACTTTTGCTTACCCACATTTTATTCTTCAACTCCCAGGTAAGGTTCAATACTACTTAATAGTAAACTAATAAAAACATATGATTCACACCAGCGAGTACAGTTAACATTCCTGTTAACCATAGTGGACTGGTCTGAAAAACTTTCTCAGTTACCTAGTACATTCCTGTATAAGGATAGCTCGGCGGATGTGATCAGTCTCGGTTCCAGCCCACAAACGCCTGCGCACTGCGCCTGCGTCTGGCACCAAGTCGCATTTCTTCTAGGTGACGAATGCTCTGTACGGGAGTCATAACACGATGATGCCACATTTCATTCAGATGTGCAAGTCCTTTTAAGGCAGCAAACTATCGTACGTAATTTATGCAAAACTTTTAGAGCATTTACATTTTTGCCAGTCAAAAGTGAGCTCACTTTTACGGTACCATTGCTAAATAGCTAGCTTTTTACAAGATAGATTTTAAAGGTATAAAATTTATGGTGTATGACGTAAATTCAAAAAGATTGAATTGCGCTAAGTACGAGAAAAAAGGATTTAGTTTCTTCGAGGTATCGCAGGTCAGCGTTTAGCAGAGCCAATTTTGTCAAAACACCCAAAACGCCTAATTAGGACCCACCGAACAACTTTTACCTACCAGAAACATTTTACCGTATTTTTAACACAACAGCAAGTTGCTACAAGCGTTGCTCCACTATCCGCGGTTATTTACCTTTGCAATAACAAAGCAACAAGCAATGTTAACATGCGGAAACAAATATTCAAGTATTTTCTGCATTTAGCTTCAATAAACACTATGAACTGATGACGAATGCTGAAACTACGTACACCAGAATCCTGGAGTACAACACAACTTTACGAGCACGCTACTATTTCGCGATGCTGACTAACTGCCGCACGGAAAGTTTCGATATATAGCAACTCAATTATTGAGCTGTGATTAAGGCATTGCGGGGCTGTTGTTGGACTGATATAAATAACATCAAACTGCGACCACCTTTTTGCTACCAATATTATGATAACTTCCAAAATACGTAATAAATAATACGCAGATATAAAATAATGGGTATGGCACTGATACTCAAAGTTCTGAAATTATAATCACAATTGCGAGGGAGACGGATTTTAATTTGATACCAGAAATGAAGCCATTTTTAGTATGACGTATACGTACTTTCAAATACTAAATCGAAAATATTGTGTACCTACATACTTTAAAAAACTGACAGTTCACGTATGAAAAAATATTTTCGTTAATATGTTTTTTTAATTGCGCCTTCCGTATTTTAACCACAAATTTGATTTGTTATTATAGTTTACTTGTAGGAAGGGGTTGGTCAATATTCTTTTTTTTTCTGAAAAAACTTTAAAAGTACATACATACTAAAAATAAAAATGAAAATTTAATATCCTTGTAACCAGACCAGATATAGTTCGCAATTTTTTGGTTTCAGATTTGCCCCAAAAGCCCGCCCTAAATTAAAAACTAATTATTTGCGCAACATGTTCATGTTTGAACAACAAAAGTATGAAATGTACCAAATTTGAATTTAATCGGCCCAATAGTTTCAGTACAAATCGGCTGTGACAGACGGACAGACAGGCAACGGAGAGATCCTATAAGGATTCAGTTTTTCACTCGTATGTATGGAACCCTACAAGAAAATTGTCATGAAGGATCAAAACGAATGACTGTAATGATTTAGAAAAAGAGCCGAGATTATGCTGGCGGAACATGATAAAAGTTGTTATTCAATCGATTTACGATTGCTAGAATGTTGTTCCTACTAAATACGCGGATATACCTAGATATGGTAGGGATCCTAAATGTGTCACCTGATTCAGGTGGCATAAACATTAGTAATGCGCAATCAGTGATTACTTTAACGCCGCGTGAACTAAAGAATTTAATAAATACACAACTATTTTATCAAGATTCTTCGTGGAATTGGCCAGAAGGCTATTGACACAGTCCCTGAGTTATCAAGCAGATATGATTGAGTCAAAGCAAAGATAAGACCCCTTTGTTTCACACCTGCTAGTCTGAGTAACAAAGAACTGGTTAAATTCTACAGTCAATTAGTATTACATCGGTACGCAGTTTAACAACTTTTTATGACGCTCAATTTATATGTTGTCATGATTGACATGTCCATACGAGCGATGACAACGCAATAAGTAGGTATTGCAGCTTGGGTTTGAACAATAATAATATTTAAAAAATCCGTCGTAAATGATATTTTTACATAAATTTATTCGCAATTGAGTTAACTAACAATTATCAACTGCAGAGATATGCAAATTACCTACTATTAGGTACTTTTGTCGCAATATATTTTACTACGATAAGAAAAACTAACTATTATTTAACAGTTTTATCATAGACGATACCAATTTCAACACCTGAACCTAAACACCCACTTGTCACTAGTCGTTTATTTTGAAACAGTTTCAAAACACAAGATCAAGTTTACCAATAAGGGAAGGATTTAAGAAACAACTTCATTTCCATTCAAGGGCCAGTAATAAAAGGGCTTAGGGACAGCTAATGCATAACCAATACAGAGTATTATCGATTTCGTACTGGATCAGTAGAGCAAATTCAAAAGCTTCGCTAAATCACTAATACAGCAGTATAACTACTGTACTATGGTAGGATCGCCACCGATCTTCAGTTAAGAGCTACGAATTACATTTGCAAACTGGTCTACATAAAAAATACGTCCTGCCCCTGACCTGACATGCAAGCCTTGGAAACACAAAAGATTTTTGCAAAAGAAGTAAAACGATTCATTGAACCTTGTTAAAAATAGTGCATTCTATAAAGAACTCCAAATAATTATTATTTTCTAATTTAAAGAAATGTTTTTATTCAAGAAGAATGATCAGAGCACTCTTAATATCGAAACTATTTGGTTTCGAGTGGTCCAATTGGAAGTTAATGAACTCAACCGAGAGCGAGAGTCAGATGGACTCGAGTGGCAATGATAAATCAGTAGGATAACACTAATAGGCACCTGCCAGTCGGCGGTTAAACGAACAACACAAAAATAAAAGAAACGATAACAGTAATTAAATTAACAGCCTTAATTACAGCGTCCGGTTCTTTCTCATGATAAATCAAGGAATCCTTTCTTAGATCATTAAGTATAATTGATTTCTGTCGAGCCTTCTGGTCAAAACAGAAGATAATATTTCATTTAATCTTTCTCACTTTAATGTTTAAGTTTTAATGTAGTCAGACAGGGATAGAATAGCCATGCAGAGCCAACCAAAACTTGTAAAAAAGTTGTTCGACGTCGTTGTGTTATTATCTTGGCTTTTAAAATAAAAACGAGAATGCTTCTGAATTAAACTCATTCCATCTCTATGAGTCAGGTGCGCATGCCAAATAAATTTTCGATTTAGCCTTACCCGATTTCCCGCATCGTGCACTGCCAAGCACCACTACTCTTATTCGATTAACTGTCATCTTCATTAGTCTTTGTTACACTTTACACAAAATTAATATACTTTTATATATTTTCTATCTAAAAACTGTAAGCCAATATCCGTTGATAGAGATTTGTTGGTTATGATATCCGAATCGTGTGTAAGATCGCGTTGGCGCCAAAAACAGCTGTTGTACAATGATGGCGGACGCACGCGCGCTCGACGCACCTGCCTGCGAGCGACTGGCGTCAAACAAAAATTGGCGCAGACTCAGATAGCGCAATGGCATTTGAATATGTAATAACTAATAACAGTTGTAGCGTAATTTAAGGGGGCTCAGGGTATCTGCTGATCGGAATGCAGGTGTGTCATATCTTAGTTTGATATATACGCCTTCACATTGCATCTGAAACTACTGGAACATGTAGTGTAGTAGTACTGAAGGTGAAACTCTCCCCGAAGCAAGAACGTGTATGCCTAAAATGACAGGGAATATTTTAAGTCAACGTCAACCAAGTTATCAAAAGTGGCACTTTTTAATTCAGCAACACTTAACTTTCGTTTAAATGCAAAACAGGGTCATCCAATCATACATTTATTAGGTCAACGATTTAATCCTATTAAGTACCTAGTAAAAGTTAAGCGTTGATGCAAAAAAATACAAATTGTCGCTTACGGATTACTAGATCCAGATGCTTATTAGGTATTGATATTGGCGCCAATGTGGGACAAAGCGTTTCGAATCGCGAACAGGTAGAGCATTGACACTAATCTCTCGGCGAAGTCGTCAGTTTGTATCGACACATAAAAGTGCAAGCGATTATTCTATCTACACATTACGGTTAGAACCAGAGGTGGGCTTAATCCTGCAGAATCTATGCCAGCGATACCGCGGACGTGTGATATGATTAAACGTATAATCGGCACGAAAAGTGATAGTAAATTAATGTTACAATCATTGTTATGTTGAGTTGTGTTAATACGTATCTGTCACTGGTGACACTTTTGGCGCCATTGTATGACAGCATTTATCACAGATAACGTTTAAAGCATCCCTTTCTGGCTTAAACAATGTAAAGGAGACAGCCGTTTGTCATTAATACTTGCTAATACCTTGGTGAAGTATCGGGTCAAAGTACAGCCGCGGTTTAAAGTCAAAACGTGTTTCGAGCACAATAAGGTACTCCACAGACCCGTCAGATGACTGGACGCTGTCACTCTCACTACTTCAGACGGTGTTACGACGGATCGTACTACTTTTCGACGTATCCACAATGCAAACGCGTCATGAAATTTTGTTCGCCTGTCTATTCAATATATCAATTATTTTTAATTGCACACTGAATTAATTAGAGAACGTGTGTAGTGAATTAGATACGTGCAAACTTCTATATTGTAATATTGCTTAAAAATAGACTACCTAGTGGTTTTGTAATCTGTGAACCTCTTGATTTTTTCAAAATGGCTGAAATAGATTTACGTTTACTACCTAATAAAATTCTGGAAAATCGATTCAGAAATGCGACCTGTAGAACAGCCATATATATCCGCTGAACAGATTTAAAAAAGTATTTTTTCCCAACCTTAAACGGAGACACTCCGATCGCGTTCCACACTCACTTAGTCAATAAAGATGGGAATGAAAAATTTTAGGTCAAAGAATAGAATTATTATAGAGAAATTTAACTTTTTTTCTTAACGTTACCAAGATTTGCAGTTTTATTTGGAATCAAAATCGCAGAATGTAGGTTAGTGGTGTCAGTGTTTTACAAACAAACTTGTGGTTATCTTCACATTCAGGGCGATACTATTTTTATGACTATAATCCATAGAAAAAAAGGCGTGTCTTTTTGATTTTTAATAAGGCAAGTTAGATAGCGGTCAGCTTTGGAAGAATTTTAACAAGCTCTTTGTTGGCGCGTCCTGGTTGCCCTTAATCGATGCGCTGGCAACGACCGCTTTCAACCGCTTTGACCTAATGCGGAAAAAAAAAATTAAACGTCACTGCAGTACTATTTTAGACTGTGATAATCTTTTCTAATGTATAAAATTCTTGGGTAAAAAAATGTTTGTGAACAAACTCCTTCGAAACGGCTTGACCGAAACGGTTCGAAACGGTTATCGCGCGCTGTTCCCTCGAGAACTGTGCATTTTTCCGGGATAAAAAGTAGCTTGTGTCATTCTCGTTCTAATCAACTATCTCTATGCCAAAAATCACGTCGATTCGTGGCTCCGTTACGGCGTGAAAGACGGACAAAAACACAAACACACTTTCGCATTTATAATATTAGTACGGATTAATCGAAACTAAGAATATTAATATGTCATATAAAATATTGTGTCATTTAAATGACAGATCGGATTTGTCATTAAATGACTTCGTAATTTTTGGACTAAAATGGGGTTTTGGTTAATCCTTTTCTTTAACACTTATAAAACTTTTGGAAAGATGCAAGCAATTTGGGACGAACTTATAAAAAGTCGCAGTCAGAGATGCAGTTACTGTCGAGTGCACCGAGTGAACATGTAATCGGGAGCGCTTTAATCAGCTCAAGTTATCAAACTTGACACTTTATAGTATAATTCAAATCTTCACTGTTTTATTCCTTATGTAAACCTACATATCTACGTATTCTGAACTTTATTATAATGCTCGAATAGTGATTCAACTTTCTTCGCAAACTGTACGTGGTCAAAAAAGGTATAAAAGTGTAGGGATGCGGGGCAGACGACACCTGCGGTGATTGTAGGTCTTCTTTGTGGTTAGCGTCCCTTTGCCTTCCCCTATAGGCTCAGTAGATGCAAGGGCAAGACATTAACTAAGGCTGTTGTTTGAAAACATAAATTAAGGATCCATCATTTTGATCGCTTCTAATTTTGACTAGCAAGAATAAATAGGTAGGTAATAATTTTGTTTTTGTTTATATTATTAATTAAAAGTAGATTAATAATCGTAAAATAATTGAGAATTAAGTACCACATATGTACTTAATTACTACAGCAGCTAAAGAAGAAGATGATGTACCTACCTATTTTGATAAAATTAATTATAATGTTTTTTGACCTTCATCGCTTATTGCAACTACTGAACTAAGATTAATTACATTTCATCCATATTTGGGCGAAGACGGAAGCTTAATCGTACTTTATTTGATTTTGATTATTTTTCTGTATTTTGAACAATACTAAGGGGGTACATCTGTCTTGTGTTTAAAACAGAAAATATAAATTTGATCAAATAATTATTTTGCGTACAATATTATTACGAAACGAAAAAGTAACATTAAAAATGTACCTACATAAAATGACAGCTAAATTACTCTTTTCAAGCAAACATTATGAACACATACATTTATAGGTTATGAGTGGTTTTGTCCATCCACAGCTACGGACGTGAATGAAGACCCCGGTTCAATTACAGAGAAATTATATGCAGCTTTATATGCAGACAATCCGCTTTGACAATAAACTTTCATCGATGAGACTGCTGAATTTAAAAAACTTTGACATATTATTTTCCAAGTAACATTAAATAATAAATAATATCAATACATTTGTTAACTGACTTCAAAAAAATTACTTTCTGCCAAGTTTCTTGCGGCGCATTCTTCTTGGCAATGATGGTCTTTCCGAAAGCGCTGGTAGTTAAAAAACCGGCCAAGAGCGTGTCGGACACGCCCAAAATAGGGTTCCGTAGCCATTACGAAAAAATTAAGTAATATTTTTCTAAGGATTTCGATTTTATACGGAATCTTCCAAGTTTAGGTATATTTTTTCCATCTACCGGTTTAGATTTCAGAGGGGGGGGACGATCGATTTTAATGAATATTTGCACTTTAAAGTTGAATATTTCGCAAACACGTCACTAAATCGAAAAATCGTCTTAGCAAACCCCTAATTGTTTTAAAATACCTATCCAACGATACCCCACACTATAGGGTTGGAAGAGAAAAAAAAAAAAAACCCTCTAAGTTTTTTTGTTAAATTTTTTATTGTACCATTTTGTCGGCATAGTTATATATAGTGTAAATAAGTAAATATCCGTGCAAAATTACAGCTTTCTAGCATTGATAGTCCCTGAGAAAAGCCGCGGACGGACAGACAGACAGACATGGCGAAACTATAAGGGTTCCGTTCTAGCCATTTTGGCTCCGGAACCCTAAAAAGGAGGAGGTTCTATGTTCGACTATTGTTCGACTATACATATATATTTTTTTATTTATCTTACTCTAAAATGCCACGGAATTTGAAAATAATACAAAACAGTAATTCAAAAAATTGAACTATAACTTATAATTACAAACTAAGACATTATTAACTGTATACCCCCGCTCCGTGTCGTACCTGGCTCAAAAGTGCTCATAACCCCAGCACAGGATGCACTTACTTATTAATGTTACCTAGTTAAATAAAGTCAAGGCCACTTCTGCAGACATAAATGTGAATCTAATCAACTTCCTATTCCTTTGTCATCTTTTCATGTCACCTTTTGCTTAACAATGCACGATATATCTTAATTTAAATAAGCTTGCCTTTTCCAACGGCTCCCGTCTACAAGGTTATTCGGTAGCCAGATCTTAATCTGAACTTAAAATAAATAAAATTGATCATGCCGTTTCGACACGAGCTTCCGACCGGTGTCCACTCTTGATTGCGTTTTATAGTCAAAAAGCGAGATAAACATATCGCTTTTGACAAGCTAGCCGTCTAAAGAATTTCTGAATTGTTGTCAGTTGTGATTAAAGCTTTTAGTGTCTGCTACTAAGGAAGTAATGAAAGTGGATTATCTTTAAATGATTTAAGTTGTTTCTCTAATAATTATTTATATAATCTAATCAAAACGACATGTTTTTACACGCCTTGACTGCCCGCTCTCTACGTACTGGGTTGATGATTGGGAGCAAATACTCGTAAACCACGATGATTGTTTATGTGATCCGTATTAGATGGTTATAATATTTTATAAATACAATTTTATAAGTCGTTTTCGCACATAGCTAACATACTGCAGATCAACAAGTCTGAAATAAATATATTTAAGGATTCCGTACGTCGGCAAAAACTAAACCCTTGTAGGACCACTTTGCTGTTCGTCTGTCTGTCTGCCTGTCCGTCCGTCAGTTCGTCCGTCTGTCACCACGACCCTTTACTCAGGACCGCGTAGATGTATCAAAGTCAAATTAATATCAAATACTCAAGTCTGCTGCTGCCCCTTGGAGCATAAAATCATACCTAGTTCTAAGAATAAAAACCTACGGAGTACTTTCAGTTGCCCTAAATACTTGAAATTTTATATCGGTATCTTTTATAGCTCAACCAACCTGTCTCTCTATTGCAGGAATCATCTAAAATGACCCCACACTGCGTACATTTTCCATAGGAGAGGAGTTCTGCTTCACTACATAACCATGTCCGACTGCTGAGCGCCATCTATAACGAATCAATCGAACCCAGGTCCTCGGCATTCCGTGTCGTGTGCTATACCGCTACACCACCGCTGGACAACGATACAGACACGAATTTCTCCTATGCACCTCATATCTCAGCTTGTGTTGTTTCTTATTTAGCCACTTAAGCAGCGACACTAGCGACATCTATGCCGTAGCCCTCATATAGAAACTTTTCGGCACTCCATCGGAACTAACCGCTCACCCGGACAAGAGATATCGTTATTAAGCAATTAAATTAAGATTGATTATTATTAGATTACTAGATTATTATTTTTAATAATAATGATAATTCTTATGCGTGATTTTCTGTATCTAAGCTCGAGTTTTTGTGTCTCCGTATAAAATGTAAAGTAAAGCGGACGCAGGATGTTATAAAAAGGCCCATCCGTGAATGTAATGCGTCAGATTAAAAAGAAATCTGCTTAATTACCTACCTCAGAATTGCCACCTGCCACAGGCGCGTTAAAAATAAATAAAAAGTAAAGCATAAGCCGTTTATGCGTCGGGTTCCGCCTTTTCTGAATTGCTGTTGAAATGCGGATTTTTTAAATATTATATTCAATTTAAATTTGGCTGAAATTATAGGTGGAATTTCCAGTCTGCATCTGTGTTTCCTGAATAAATACTACAATCTGGCCGTCTTGAAGTCAAGGACAAATTCGCTTTTACTAGGCGAGCGGGCTCCATCAAAGACAAAGTCAAAGTCAAAATATCTTTATTCAATTTAGGCTATCTTAGACTATATATCTTGTTTGTAAACAAGTATGATTGTGATTTGTGAATATCAGATTAATTTGGCTTGTACAACATTGTGTGTATATTTTTTTTAATCTATTATTGTTTATTTATTTATTTTGTTCAGATCGAAATATTTGGCTATGAAACCATAGATGTTTTAAATCAACAATGCACGAAACATAAGTAACAGGGATTTTTTATGAGCAAATACTGCTCTAGTTTTGTGTTTTTAAGCTCGCACGTAGATTCGTACATTTTTAAGGGGATCCCATGCCCCACCCCTTACCTACGATCCTAATTCCTTAGTTTTCTAATGATTTTTGTAGCTTATTATATTAACAACAACGGCTTTAAGCAATATATTTACTTCAAAGTATGTATATGTACGTATGTAAATACTTTATTGTACATAAAACACAAAAATAATACAAAAAGAAAACAACAAAACAAAAGAGTACAAAGGCGAAAGTTCATTGTTTTCCAGATATTTGGCATCAAAGTTGAACAATTTTAGGCCAAAAAACTGGTTTGCTGGCCATAACTTTTGTGTTCCCCTCGACCAGTTTTTAGAGACGTCAAAGACGAACCCAAATATGTAGATTTCGTATATGTTTGATCTTTCACGTCAGGAGAGATACGAAATAAGTGTTTTTTCAGACAATGTTTAAAAAAACATACAAAATTAAGTATTCTTTTTTGTTTCAAAATCTGGTAGACAGAAATGGAGATAAAAGATTGGAGAACCGATAGCCGTTTGACTTATAATTCTATCGGTAGTGCAAAAGTAGGACATACGATTCAAAACTTGTCAAAAGTCGATGAAAACCTCGGATAGCTCCTTAAGGCATCAAGATGATAAGCGATGGGATGGTAGCTGCAGACCAAAGAACAGAAGCCGATCCATTCTTGGCGCTAATAATCCTCTTTTTTACCCCCGACGCAAAAAGAGGGGTGTTATAAGTTTGACCGCTATGTGTGTCTGTAACGTCTGTCTGTCTGTCCTTCTGTGTGTTTGTCTGTGGCACCGTAGCTCTTAAACGGGTGGACCGATTTGTATGCGGTTTTTTTATTTGAAAGCAGGTTTTCTAGCGATGGTTCTTAGACCATGTTTCATCTAAATATTGAAACTTTGAAGTGACAAAGTCGGGGGTTTTCCAACTTTTTGTTGGTTAGGTTAGGTTTAACAGATCCGAACCGAAATTATGAATGGCATAGGCGTCCATTGGATCCATTCCAGAGTAGGCAGAGCTTTGAGCTGGCTGCCGTGATGAGGGGCTGGTAGCGTTGAAGAATTGACCCACTGCACGCCAAGATGAGTGGAATTTTCTGTCTGCGTCTGTGTTTTCTGAACACTACAATCCGGCCGTTATCAAAAAAAGGGTAAATTCACTTTTACTAGGCGAATTTACCCTTCACCATAAACCACATCCTATTATAGAACTCTATTATAGTACTGTCAATGGAACTAGTGGTCAAACACATGCGCGTGTATAAAGAAAGATTTTGAGCCAAGTCAAGAGAACCCTAGCCACTACCTATCAGTGACTGAACTCAACTCAAGTCTTACTGTCAGGTTTTTTCAACTCAGTCGCATTTATCAGCTTCAGGCATGGCGAAACAAAATTTTGACATTTTGTACCTGCAGTGACGTAATAATTTTCACCAATATAATTATACTTTCTCATTTTATACGAGATTTAACGCTTTACCTCAGTGATAACGCAGACAGGTTCGGAATTATCTGAATTAATAAGAAAATACAAACTGAAATATACTTAGATGCATATAAATATCAGAAAAAATAAATGGATTTAGGGCCTATTACATTACTCTCTGTTATGTTTTGAGTGTAAAGATGGTAGTAGGTACAGAATCTCGTATCGGAGTACTATTGAGATGAAACGAAATTTATTCAATAAATATGGTATTTTGCTGTTAGAGGTACCCACTATCGATACCGTTGTCAGGATAGCTAGGTATCTATTTAAAATTTATTACGCCATTCGGAAGTAACAGTGAAAGAAAGAACCTCCCAGACTTATAAACATACAGACATGATCCTGAAAACAACCTCTCTTCTTTGTAGAAACGGTGATGATGCTTTGGATAGTCGAGTCAAATTAAAATTATGATGAACCTAATGTCATCCTATACGAAAGTGTTCATCTACAAAGGTTTAAATTACAACACACACACAATTTGCTATGTAGATTAAGATGTTTATTGTTTATTATTAAAAGCCTTCTGTGTCGCCTTAGATTTTACTCCTGTAATGATACTGTAAGTGATGATAATGTAAATAAATAAATAAATAATAAATAAACTGTATTGTACCCACAGTAAGGCGCATTGATAAACATACAGCCACAGAGGTGTGTACCAAGTGCAGATAACTAGTACAGTTACATTGTTTAATAGCATTACTACGTGACAAAAACTCCTTGCACTACGATTAAACAAGTAGGTACGAAACGTCATAAACTGTGTGTCTTATAAATAAAAGTAAGCCAAGTACAAAATGATTTTCTACTTGAAACTTTGTGTGGTTGAAAGTGACCTAAAAACAATATTAACAACAGCTTTACAGAGGTGTCAAGTACATAATTGCCATTTAATAAATTCTATGTAGTGATTTAGAAAACCCCATATAGTGACTTTCTATTTCATAAATAGAGAGCTACCTAATGAAATGAAATAGCCTATCAGACATAAATTACAATTATTATGAACTATGAAATGCAAATAGATACCAATTATTTGGAAAAGAGTGAGATAGTGAGAGAGTGATTATAAAAACAATATCGGTTATAACCCTACTGGGGCAGTCGGGTAAAAATACCACTTGAAAATTGGTTATAAAAAACTACGGCCCCAAATAATTTTAACAGATAGTCCAATATTTAATTCAAATGGTAATTTTGTAGAAATTTATTTACTTTAAAGTAACATTTTCATAGTTTAAAAAACTGCGACTCAATGTAAGTACAGGATTCCTTGTTAGGAATCCTGTACTTACATTGAGTCGCAGTGCTTTCTAACATCTGCTAGTTTAGGTTGGAAAAATTTATTTATACTACTACGGAACCCACCGTAAAAAACGTACACATTATCTATGTAAATTATTTCTGAACTTCGTGTAGTTGTCTGTAGTCAAATTTATGTTGTGGTTCTAATATATATATAAAAAACTCATTTATTGCCGCAGAAAAGAAACATGAATACACAAATAAAAACAAGTACCTACACACAAGCAGGTGGCAATGAGTTCAGGCTCAGCATAAGCTGCGAGCTAAAATTACAAAAAAACATGCAGCGCTGATTTTCAGCCTGCGCCCGTTGCACATCGTGAAAACCAATTCCAGAGCGAGCCAGAATATTATTGCTAGTACTATTAATATTAATTTTGATGGATGGTGCCGTTAGTTCTGTTTCTATTTGCAACTTCTATGGAATAACTATCAGCTCAATTTGTAATAAAATCGGTATCTAATAATTACGTACCGCCCTGGATAATGGTGATAGTTTCGTTCCATAACAAAAAACTGACAAAATAATCACGCATATTGCTTTACTTCAGTCAACAAGAATTTCGAACGTTCAAATATTGCGATTATCCCTGATGGTAAACCTCTGTAAATGTTTATGAATAAAGGACTCACTGCAATATGTTTCTTCATTTAACATACCAATGTATCTTCCATATGGCGAATCAGCTTTCCAGTTGTGACAGTACGGTGAGATTACATTTACGAGGATCGTGGAATTATGTGGTCGCCACACGCGACTGCCGGATGCTCATGTCCAGAACTGACTTATATTATTCTAGACTAGTCTTTACCCGCGGTTTCGTTCGCGTAAGCCTGTCTGACAGCTGAATTAAAACTCGGGACCTTTTTTTCTTAATAACAGTTAGGTATTAATGATTCGCGATTACATAGATGTTTTCTACGGAATGAAGACCATTCGTCATCATCATCCCACCCAGCCTATATACGTCCCACAGCTGGGCACAGGCCTCCTCAGAATGAGAGGGCTTGGGCAGTAGTTCCCACGCGGGCCCAGTGCGGATTGGGAACTTTACACACACCATTGAATCGCTTCGCAGGTTTGTGCAGGTTTCCTCACGATGTTTTCCCTGACAGTAAAGCTCGTGGAAAATTTCAAAATGAATTCCGCACATGAATTTCGAAAAACTCAGAGGTGCGAGACGGGGTTTGAACCCACGATCCCCTGCTCGAGAATCCATAAGTCAAACCACTCGGCCACCACGGCTGAAGATTATTACCTTTAATAAACTCCCGATATTTCGACACACCTACTAGCATCATTTCATAAGCGTTTACTGCCCGTGATCGTAACGCTGGAAGATGTGTCGAAATACCGGGGCCACATTAAACGTTTTTATCCTACCTAATGTCCAATCTTAAAAAAAAACACGGAGACACTTGCATTGTATTTTGTACGTATTTGCCTCGTATGAAGGACACCCATGCAAAATTTCATGTCTAGATTCAACTGTTGCGATTTTAGTATATTGATATCGAGTTAGAAGTTTGCCTATTTATGTACTCGTATTATTTTCCGAGATCTGGCTATCGACATACCAAATTTCAGCCTAGTCCATCCAGCCGTATTAGCGCGAAATAGTAATAAGTACACACACAAACTTTCGTATTTATTATATTAGTAGGCTAGCATGTTTCGTATTAACATGCATGGTTTTATTTCTCACTCCTTGTATAGCTAAATTAACGAGACTAGGTCGTAAATGTACCTTCAGAAGTGACTGCGTTCGAATAGTTATTTGCAGTTGTGCATCGTCGCATGTGATGCAGTTTTCCGGTGTCAATGGCTAAGCATTCACGACGGCTTGATCTGATTTAATTAAAATTCAGCCTATACTCGTTATAATTTTATTTATGTGGAACCGCTATCGGCTAATTATTCTTCTTTACTTGCGTTTATCACAAGTTTTTTTCTAGCAATTTCCTGGGCATCTGCTATCTTTAAAAAACATGCAAATGTCGCCGCCATTTTGTGGGAATTCTCACGATTGTCATACTTTCCTTTTTGACAGTCTACCAGTAGCCGGACCCTTGCCAATCCGCGGACTCTGAACTTGTTGAACGAAGGGGTGCAAGTTGTTTTCAAATTTTGTAAATCGAAGTTTATCTTGTTCTATGTTATGTAGTTGCGATGTAAATGCAGTTAGACAATCAACAAGAAGTACCTACAGTTCAACAAAAAAGCTTTGTATTATAAATGAAATATTTAACAAAACTTTTGAACAAGTCCGTTTAAATAACAAATTGGAACGTGAAGGAACCTTACACTTAAAATACAAAGAGCCAGTAACTCACCGTAACGCCGCAAAGGTCAACGGTTTTCTGCACAAAGCGTATCAGAGCGATCACTCTCACTTCCAGTAAAGTTCATTGCTGAGGACAACAATGTTTTGATCACTTCGACTATTAAATAAACGGCGGGGTATGATCCGCAATTAATTTAGACTCGAAACTTCGATAGAAACCTCTCTAAGCGTCAAAGTAATTTGATCATGAAAACATGATTATTGGACCATTTTACTCGTAATACCTTCTTAATAGTTTTCATTGATTCACGGTTATAATTCTAGACGAATAAATAAACGGTAACTCCTGTCTATATCCCGCAGAAAATATATCTTATTTATACTAACTAAGGACCACTTGACGACTTTATCTTCCACCAAAGTCAAGTAGTATAATGTTACTATCCTTTGTATTTAAGAAAGTCTTTTGCTACATGGGGGCCCAAATTGTGACAGAGGTGACAAGATTTAATTTTTTTAACACCTGTAAATTACTACAGGAATCGAAAGAGTTTTGCCTCCTGAACATGGGAAAATATTTATTATAATTTATTTCTCCATATTTAAAAAAATACAAAAAATTGAAAAAATATGCCTGAATTTGCCAACACTACGACAGAATAGATATTTTGTCCGTTGCTTTTTTCACCAGAAAAAGGAGCTGTCATAATTTTGACAACGTCTATAAGCAACGTCTACGTCAGATTTACGTGATCTTTTTTTTTAAGAGACTAGACAAAAGTAATGGATCTATTGTGTCGTAGTTTTGGAAAACAAAAAAGTAAAACCGAGTCCAAAAAAAAGCCGTGGTGGCATAGTGGTTTGACCTGTCGCCTCTCAAGCTGAGGGTCGTGGGTTCAAACCCCGGCTCGCACCTCTGAGTTTTTCGAAATTCATGTGCGGAATTACATTTGAAATTTACCACGAGCTTTGCGGTGAAGGAAAAAAACGTGAGGAAACCTGCAACAAACCTGCGAAGCAATTCAATGGTGTGAATGAAGTTCCCAATCCGCACTGGGCCCGCGTGGGAACTATGGCCCAAGCCCTCTTGTTCTAAGAGGAGGCCTGTGCCCAGCAGTGGGACGTATATAGGCTGGGATGATGATGATGATGATGAGTCGGTTTTATCACCATTTTTTTCTGTCACACGGTGTAGGAAGAGGCTAAAAGGAATGGTAGATGTAATCATGAGCACCAGAGCTTTAGACAATATGGCCAAACAGCCTGTACTTACAAAAATGTGAAGACAGCTTCACGCAAACACAAGAACATTGCAAGTTAAAAAGCTTATAACACATCTGCAATACCCCTGGTGGTGATTTTACCATCAGGAGACCCACTTGCTTGTTTGCCATCCAGTCAAATAAAATAAAAAAGGCTTGTACGATTCAAACACACGATATAAACACATTAACAATACGTGATCAATGAAAAGTAAAAAATGAAAATTCCTAAGCTCGATGTATCAACGCCAAGTCCATCGCTCAACAGTTGGGGCGTAGAAAAACGACTCTCTAAAATAAAATGACGAATTACTTGTGTACGGTTTCAATTAGTCATGCGATTACTTCTCGTTATTCAAAGGAGCCACAGTGCAACGGGCATTACAGCAGTACTTTTGGAGTAATGCATTGACCACGCATTCAAAAAATTGATTTTCATAATATTTGCAATGTCCCGACGCTGTGGTCCTTTAACGTAAATTCTTCCGCACTTGCGTTTCGTTTCTATTTAATCTGGATGTAAGGATATTTGCTTCACATACTTAGCTACCTGATATGTAGTGGTACTATACCACTGAGATTCTAGAGTATTTAAAAAACCACAATTCATATTCTTTTCCAATAACTACTTCGCTTTTTCGCATTTAGCCCCGACTTTTTACGAAAATATATTTAGAGAATAGGTAAATAAGAATAACAAATAAATAACATGATTGGTTATTTGGAGTCTTTTTGTATTTTTTATTTCAACTCCAAATTTGTTACTTTTACGGGTATCCCGTGAAACCATATCGAAAATACAAACTGAGACATGGATCCAGCGATCAGGATCTGGTCCAGCGGTGGTGTAGGGGTTATAGCACGCAGCACGGATTGCTGAGGACCTGGGTTCGATTCCCAGCGCTGGTCTCTTTTCTGGTTTTTCTGTGCATCCATGTCTCAGTTTGTATTTCGAAATAAATAACAGTCGAATATCAGTGTCGCATCTTTATTGTTACAGTTTCACTGTTATCAGTCATTACTTTTTAAAAAGCTTCTTCAATAGGAATACCGGTCAAAATGTATCTTATTTCTGATGAAAAATTAAGAATAAAAGTAGCTTTGCGGGAATAGCACCGACGTATCTAAATTATAATTTTTAATGTTTTGAACCAACTTTTTTTTTGTCACAAAAGTATATTTGAAAAAAAAAAACGTCTTAGATGCAACTCGTATTGTTTAAAGATGCACACGCGATAACTATCGATACCTACTGTAAACTGTAAGTATAGTCCTTCACAGATTAAATTCTATATACATGTAAATAAGCATCATTGAACCAACAATTTCTCAATTATCTACGGCATCGTGGAGCAGAAAGAGAAACACAAAGATAAAACAGTAAGTAGCTGACGCCGTTGTAACTCAGGCTGCGCTATCGAACGCACTTGGTGCTTCTCGGAATGCAATTCGAGTTAGTGAAATGTTTATTATCACTATCAAGTTCTTGGGACATAAATATAGCAGAGGTTTTAGCAGTTAAGCACGACCTGGGATCCTTGAGGTTTTTTTTTAAGTCAATTAGTTGACACTATGAAGAGTCAGCGGTGACGCTGCTACTATTATTGGTAGAGCAGACAGAAATATGAATAAAATGTCTTAATGAATTATTTGTAGTACAAAATAACAATAGAAACAAGAACTAAAACTAAACCTTAATTAAAAAACCGGCCAAGAGCGTGTCGGACACGCTCGAAATAGGGTTCCGTAGCCATTACGAAAAATTAAGTAATATTTTTCTAAGGATTTCGTATTTTGTACGGTTTTCTTCTTCTTCTTACTAAAACTTCTTCCAAGTTTAGGTATTTTATACCTTAGGTTGTTATTTATTCATAAACTACTAATAATTCTCAAGAAAATTTAACCGTTATAGTTTTCCTTGTAAGTTTGATATACGTACTACCATCCTGAATTTTGCACTTTAAAGTTTAATATTTTGCAAACAAATCACTGAATCGAAAAATCATTTTAGCAACCCCCTAATGGTTTTACAAGGCCTATCCAACGATACCCCACACTAAAAAAAATATTTCTGATTTTTTTATTGTACCATTTTGTCGGCATAAATATTCGTGCAAAATTACAGCTTTCTAGCATTGATAGTCCCTGAGCAAAGCCGCGGACGGACAGGCAGACTGACATGGCGAAACTATAAGGGTTCCGTTTTTGCCATTTTGGCTACGGAACCCTAAAAAGAGAGGTGGGCCTTACGCGAGGCAACAGGCAACCCTCGCGCCGGCAGCTTTCTCGCGCAAAGAATCGCAATCGCAGTTCAGCGCGGGAATGCTGCCTGCCTGCGTGACCTCTCTTTTTTAATGATTTTCTATTGTTATTTCGTACTACAAATTATTTAATAAATACATTTACCTGTTCTTATGTTTAAAAAATGTCTTAATTGGATATTCTTCGAGTTATATTCTTGTAGTGATCTAGAAATGTTTCTACTTCTCACTCTTAATAGCTGTATCCATCGAGAACACGCAAAAAAGAATCTTATTCTTGTATGCAACAACCTTCCAGACTAATGTCTTTCTTACCTACCTAGTAAGTAACTTATAGCCCCTCAGGCGTAGAAACAAACCATTAATAGTACATTGCTTACTTGTCCTGGGCAGGGCAAGGGTGGATACAACGCTATCAGCATGCTTGCAAACGCAACCGAGAAATTATCTGATTCACCCATAACTTACGCTAAAATACTAAAATTGCATTCGAGAAATCTTTTACTGAGATCTTCACGCTCCTCGCGCTTATTATATTCCATTACGATACCAATAATAGCTGAATATTATAACCATTCGTTTATATGCAGGGTGTATCTCTCTATCTAAATTAACTGACCCAATGGATATTCTATTCTGAATTTTATTTAATAAAGCCGGTGCTGAAATAAGCAATTAATCGTGGTATTTAAAGATAAGAGTTTCACCATCAAGCGGTATGTCCAACGTAACAATTAATGCACAATACAGAATGTTATCTGATAGGGATAAATATATCCCATCGTAACTTAAAACATGGGTATACCCTATTACTATTATACGCTAAGTTTATCAACCCCCTGTTTCGTCATCCATTGATAAAATTTATCCGTCAAAATTAATCAATGGGTGGTGAAACGCCCCTAAATATAAAGGCCTTACCGTAATTTCAATGTCACTACGTATACACTTTCAACAAGGCGGTTATGGTCACTGATGGAGGATTCGTACCTTATTCTAAACCTTCATGACGACTTTCTTCGGAAAAAAGTGTGCTGGTTTCCCTTTACCTTCCTCAATATAGCGTAGAGAACGCTGCTCCGAAATTCAAAAATCGAAGTTTGTATCGTACCATCCCTCTCACTCTCGTATTAAATAGTATAAGTCACAGAGGGACGGAACGACACGAACTTTGATTTTTGTATTTCTTAGTAGCCCCGCAGGTCTATTTTAACTATGCTTCAAACAAAATTGGATCAAACATGAACAAAATATCTCACATGGACTAACTTTTAACATATTCAAAGAAAATATAATTTTAAAGTCTTTACTGTACTTTTGTTTGTCATTCTGTGTACTAAAATATCAGTTATAGCGGGGCGTCCTCGTGGAATGGAGTGGAAGAAAAGAGCAGGTTCCAGGGCAATAAAGCGTATAATAATATTTTCAATTCGAAAGCTTGTGTCACTTTGTCACACTAAAACGACTGGACGAATTTAGATGAAATTTGGCACGAACATAGCTGTAGGTATCTCTCGATTATCACATAGGCTACGTATAATAAAATCCGCTCAATCGCTAAGTCTACAGATAATGCGCGGGAGTTCCTCACACTACTTAAGTGAAGGCCACGACGCAAAATAAGGGAATTATTAAGTAAAATACCAGTTTCAATTCCACTGCTATATCTAATGGATCACGCGAGCGACGCCGCGTGTAAAGTCTAGTAACAATTAAAGTAGGTCCACTACACCCCGAACATTTCCTCGGATATGGATGCGGTTCCCGATCAGTTTATCGAGCGCAAACTCACGAATGCTTTCTAAAACACGAGAATTGTTTTACTCCAACGGCCATTTGCAATGTTCTAGCAAGTAGTCGGGGGCCCGAAGTACACTGGAGATAAAGTAATGGAGGTCTAGATAGTCCATAATGGCTACATTACCGATCCGAATTGAAAAACGATTATACGAAAAATAGTATCGGCAAAATACGGTGGCTTTCGTATCGGGTGGAGTCCATTAGGAACTGTTCTTGGCTCATGAAATGGTTGTTCTTAGTTATGATTTGCTCCTAAATTGACCTATTATTAATAATAATCTCTGGGTGTATTTTTTAGAAAAAGTATTTGGTAGATTGTAATCATCTTACTACGGTCCTTTTTCTGGTATATACATCAATAAATTGTTCGAGCCCATAATCGTTTACTTGCGAGGCCATAGGTCAAACCACTAGGCCATGTTGGCAATTTTTACCCTTCTTAGTATTAATCACACATTGGTCAAAATGTGCTCAAATAGATAGCCATACGAGAACTGCTACCAAAGATGGAAGATTTGTCCGAGGTAGGCTTTACAAAGCCTACCTCGTATCAAATCTATGAGTGACCCTTGTAAGCTATTTTATTTCGAACCTCGCAGAAGTTTTATATCGTAGAACACGTTCATTTATTTACAATGCTAGCACTTGCAGAGTTGCATATAACATTCGTATTTCTGGTAACGGTGCTGTGAAGAACAGTGTCGGCGGCGTCCGCCGTACTACAAAGAGTTCGTGGCGTATAAATCGAAGACTCTGACCTTCCGTGTTAGTCGCTGCAACCTACTAAGTGTATTGTTACTCGTACATTCCGAATAGGTACAAGGAATTAAGGTATAAACTACGTGGTTTACCATAAGTTAGCAAAGTAGACGTAGTTTTGTTTGATGATATTAATGGTTTTTGGTCAGACAATAAGGATGACATGAATAAAACTAAAATAAAAATCATAACCATATACAATTAAAATGTGTAAATATGTAAAGAAGCAACAATGACTTTTAAGCCGCGAAGTGGATACCATGCGGACAGCGGAGAGTGTAGCGGTAGCGGAGCAGCGATCGTGTTTCCTGGCCATAATATTACGAAGTGCAAAATTCGAACTCCGTACCTTGCCGTCCCACTGACGCTTATATTATTTAATACGAGAGTGAGAGGGACGGTACGATACGAACTTCGATTTTCAAATTTCGTAGTAGCCCCCTGTTCATTGCGCGATCGAAACACAAACTTGTATCTCAAAATCAATGAGTGTGCTTCAAGGTTTAGTTAAGTTAACAAGTCGATTTGAAATAAAATTGATTCGAATTGAAAAAGCTCTCAAATTAGTTTCGATATATCGCTAATACCTAAAAATTTCGATCAAAATAACTTACAACATTCGCACTGATCACATAAAAATTCTCGACTTAGTCTTCAAATTTAAGAATTGAATTCCAAAGAAATTTAAGTCAACACCGGCGCCTCTATATTGGGCACGTATAAATCCTCAAGATGTTTGCAATAGTGACGAACAAAACAGTTCAACAGCTTTGTGCTGGCACGTGTGATACCGTGCATACATAGGCAGAACTGAAGAGGCTAACAAACCAACACTTGGCGTGTGTGCCAACAACTTGACAGAGAAAACTGAAAGTGATGGTTTCACTATAACTGAAATCGTAAACAGTATCCGTGACACGTATCGGTCTAAGACTTAGACTATTTAAAAAAAGTATAATTTGGTGCTGAAATTCCCACTGTTACTAGTAGCCACGAGCCCTCAAAAGTTATGTTAATTATGTCCGCTGTCCACATTTAAAACTATTATAATATAATTGCTCGCAAAGGTGACCGCTGTATTAAAAAAATTACTTATTAGTTATTTACTTTATATTCGTATGTATTTATGTATTTTTTTTTTTATTCCACTGGATGGCAAACGAGCAAGTGGGTCTCCTGATGGTAAAAGATCACCACCACCCATAAACATCTGCTATACCAGGGGGATTGCAGATGCGTTGCCAACCTATATGCCTTGTATGTCACAGAAATGCATGTGTATGCCAAATTTCTACTGAACTGGTTCTCAGTGGACAGTCACACGACTGATTATGGGTTTCGTTTTTCCTTTCGAGGTACGGAACTAACACATGACCCATAAAGAAGAATAGGCACTGTGTGCAATTTACAAGAATTGATTGATCAGTTAAGAGTTCCATTACGTCAATTCGATCGGGCCCTCTATTGATTAGGAAGTCACGTTTGAATGCACATTTTCCATGTGTACGTAGCAGTGGATGAATAAAAATTTCTTACAAATAGTGCATCAAATATGGTCGAAAGTAACACTTTTCTGTCACGTTTTTCTTTTTATCCCAAGGATATCCACTGCTGAACACATTGGTCTCCTAAAAACCTTCCCGAATATAATAGTCCTCCACATTGGTTTCCATGACGGCGACTCTGTCTAAAACAATTTAACTATAACTAATGGCTTGCTAAACCGAACTGACTTTTAAAAACTCTATTTACTCCCTCCCGAATGACAAACAGTATGAAGCCTTTCTTCCATTTTCTGCTACAGAAACTTTTTGATGTAGGAATATAATGTATGCAAACATTTAGAACCAATAATATCTATCTAATGAGTGGCTGTGGTCTAGAAAAAAAGGTTTCAAGTGAATCCTATCACAATAAGCCGGTAAAATTTAAAAGACTTCAAAACGATTACATACGCTTGTGAAAATTCATAAAATTAAGTGATTTTTAAATGACTCACGAATCAGGCGTGTCCTAAATTAGCTAACAAAGTACACATTGAACTAGGGAAAGTCCTTAAATCGTGCTGTGTCAATAAAGCGCTCGCGATACTGATTAGATAAAACGCTCTGTCACCGCTTCTTGTGCCAATATGCAGTTTGATTTACACAACGCAACAAACATGCAATGCAAGACAAAGCCCCGTGTAAAGCTTATTTACTACAAAATTTCGCAGTTACGTGTTCACGTCCTTGCTTTACGTAAAAACTCGTGACGTATAAACATTCCACACGTACGACTAATTACCCTTGACGTCACGGTGTAAAATAATTATTGAAATTAAAGTTAAATAACGCGAAAGCAGTCGCCATTTATACGGAGCAGTAGTTTTATCTTGACCTTTTCGATTAATGCTTTTTACATGTCAACAACCTGGCTTCGTTACGAATGAGATTTGAAAATGTCGAGAATGTATGAAGCAGACAGTTGCAGATGGGCTGGGATTGGAATAGCCTTTAATCGAAAGCAGAAGAATTAATCTTTGAATTCTCTGAGCTGGAGTTGAATTCGCGATCGGGCGTCGACCACCACGACGACGCTGAGTATCGATAATACCTATATCTACATATATCTTTAACCAGGTTAAGTCAATGCCAAGATGAACTCATATCCCTGACGATAGGTGAAAACTTCAACGAGGGAGTACATAGTTCTTTCATCGTTGATGATGCTCTAAATTTAATCCTAAATAGATTGAGTGTTCATAGGTATTTCATAATAAGAATCGGTAGACGGCGAAACTTCGTCACTATCTTTAACTTTAAATATACGAGTACCTACGTGTTTGTTGCAATTATCCTTTTCTGCATGTTATTCAAATAACTTGGTCACAATATAGAACCACAACATAGCAAAGATTTATTGAGCTGTTTAACGGCCCGAGGCATCTTTAAGAAATATTAACCGCCAGAAGAATAAATATTTAAGACGTAGACAATTAATGTGCTACGACGTTTATCCGCACATCGGCACCCCATTATGGGATAATCGGCAGCACGAGGGCCCCATTCGTACTTGTCTGACCATGGCCTTAACATCGACAAGCGGCTATTACAATAATGCCGAGATCACCCGATGCGGGTCTGTTATTAATAAATAGTCAATACCTCCCCGCTGTCCTCACAGCAAACAGAGGACTTAAATCATCCGGTAATTACCGCTCTATGATAGCCTTTCTTTGCCCGATTGAGAAATGTAAACCGACGTTAAATTTAAATTGTAATCTAAACGTCGGATTGATTTTAAATGATTCAAACAATTAGGTAGAGCTTCGAAAGTGAAAATTAAAATTTAAGAAAGTTCTTTCGTAATTGCAGATAGGCTTCCATTTTATTGATGAAAAGGGGAAATCGGAAACGTTATTCACGAGCATTTATCATTTTTGGAAAGTTTGAAGGGAAATAAGTATCAAAGATCACACGTGATTAAAATACGCCATATTCTTTGAATAGGGATTTAACTTTATGAATCTGCCGATGTATTGTGAAGACTTCATTTCTCTTGTATGAACGCGCACAATGTAGTCGCATTGTGAGGTACTGCTTCGATATTTTACTCATGACATTTCGTACAGAGTTGCAACGTTAACGGACTATTCATTGCGTTGAATGCGACGTCAGTAAGGACAGGACCAATGGACACTTAGATCAAAGGGGAATCGCAGACGGGTGGTCATTTAGCACATAATAATACTTACATCTAAAGAGATTGATGAAAAAGGTTTGCAGAGTTTTATTCCTGTAGTGTAGGCGGTGATAGTCAAATTGTACAATATAATACTGCAGCTATTTTGCACAATTCGCTCCAAAGATGTACTGAATAGGGATATTGAAGAGGATTGAAAGCAAGAGAGTCCCTGAAGCTTAAGTCCAGTCTTAATTTAGCATTGTCAGCAACTGGTGTTTGCAACTTTAAGCCACTGGAAATGAAAACTTCATACAGCAAAACAGGCGGTTACATCCGACATCAAAAAAGTGTCCTCCTTGACACAGCTTAATTTTTTGATATGTTTTTAATTTCAGGTATAATTCGGACAGACAGGCCATTACGATTTGGGCACGATATCTTAATTCGCTTTTTGCTGTAAATGTAAAGCAACCCTTAGATATAATACGAATTCCTGATTCGCCATACCCTTCAGCCTGACTGGATGGTCTGGGATAGGGTTACTACAGGCTACATTCATTTTACGAAGAATATTTAGCATTTTAATAGAAATTCTAAAGATTGCATTCACATATGTCTACAATTTCCATTACCATATAATTGTCAATAATTTCTTCAGCATTGTGTAGGTAGTTACTTATCTTATACTCTCGTACTTACATAATCCCATATCATATAATCATATCTATCTGGAGAATTTTCAGAAGCCCTGTTTTATAATGAATCAAATGTTACCAAAACTAATAGAAAAGGCGATTCGATGAACGACTATGTCTACAAATAAAATATGAAGTAAAATTCGATAAGTCGATTCTTGCGTAAAAGGTAATTCAAGCAAAAGTACTTATATAAGCGATCTAACGAATTTTCATGAATGATTTTTAAGTGATTATAAAATTCTGCTAATAATGTTAACGATGATCGATTAAACATTTTTCAGTAAAATGATGGACTACGGAAGACTACGGATACCTAAATCTCGCGCCAAGGAAAAAAAATATATACAAGTATAAATCTCGCACCAAACTTTTATATCATACAAATTATTTTATGTAATAAATTGATGAGTTTGAATGACGTAAGTTTATCTTCTTTTTTAGCCGACTGCCCGAAGGAGGGTGGATTTAGAGCATTTTAGTAAAAACTTAATTTAACGTTTCGATAGCCCTAGCGTCGTAAGCGCACGCCGTATGACAGCATCATCCAACTTCATCGCGGCGCTGGCACTGACAGAGCGAAGCTGCCTGCGTCTGGCCTGCGCAGTTATATGACTAATACGTTATATATTAGAAATATATCAGTCCTATAAGCGTAACTTCTGACTTAACGAGCAGCTGGAGCTATTTTAATGGCGGGTAGTGGATTTTTTCAATTTGCAAATCAGAAACTTTTCTTCAGAAAACTGTTGTCAAAATGTTGAGTAAATAAAAAATATGCCCACTTTGTAGAAACAATACGAGTATCGCATGAGAGTCCAACGTTTACGTATACCTGTAACTTGAAGAAGTCTATAATGTTGTTATTAATATACCTATAGTGTCATCCACGAAAACGCGTGATTTTGTCAAAATTAGACATTAATGATATTGTAATAAGAACCACGGCACGCGTCAACGTGAATGACTTTACCTATACCAAAATATCGTTATCTATCGGTATTTTTTTGTGTATATTGGTAATGAAAGTAGAAACTAGCATTGGTTTTATTTTGTTTAATGAAAGCTTACCCGCTAAATTAAATTTAAATAAAACATAATCTGCTGAAATTTTTTTTTTTTGGCTTTGCCATTGTCGGATAAAAAATATCATTGACAAACAAATAGAATGTTAAATTTGATCTGTGTCAGGACAAGATATTAAAAAAGAACAAAACACAACACTCAACGTCATTTTTCCAGTAGATTTACACTTAAGTTAAAATAAAAGGTTCATCTGCAATATTATACAAAAGACATAATATTAATAAATTGAATTTCCTACCTGCATAATAATTATCTACTGATTAGGCAAATTGAACGGAAACCAGCTTCACCCACGTCTGTTTCTACGTAAGCGATACACTTCTCATATTGCAATTAATCTAATTAACGCTTGTAAGGCGTCATATTGATCCCGACTCAATTAGCGGGGTCCAGGAAACATCACCGGTAGCGGCGCTTATGCAATATACTTGATAGTGGAGTTGGCGGGCTTCACTTGGGGCCTATGAATAAATCCTCAACAGTTGAAGTAACAACGTAAACCAACTTATTCATACAAACGGGTATAAAGTTTTCCACCTACTAAACCTTAACCGATTCTGAGTAATGATAGATAAGTAGCATTTAAAACAAAATCTGCTTAGAAATTTAAATAAGTAATGGCGAAAAATAAAACATTAATGCATGGATAAAACAAATTTTGAGAATGAAATTGAAAAAAATAAAAAGCAAATTCGTGCAGAACATAGCCATATATTCGCAATTAGACAATGTTATTTGCGGGACAAAAATTACGTGATATTTGCTGAGCGAGATCCGATAATATTCGGCTTAACTGCCTCCCACTCCACAACGCCTCATATAATTTAAAGATCCTTAATTATTATTGTTTATATTTCAGAAATGCGAGGTTTGTAGGCTTTACAGACACTCGTAAACGGCACGCATTGTTTTCAATTTATTTTACAAGGACTCTTCTTGTAGTGAGTGGGCTTGGGAGTAGTTCCTGGTTGCCTACGCTACACGTTGACAATTTAAAATACATCACTAAATTTAATTTGCTTTGCCGTGATCTGGCTAACTTCATGCTGTAATTATTTGAATGTTTTACGTTTCAGCAATTATCACACATAATTTCTGTTGTATTATTAAATTTAAGAGCTTATTTACCCCCTATACGCTTGAGTACACTAAATAATGATTACGCGTGAAATGGCTGTGTAAAAAAGTAGTAAATTACTAAATAAGGGCTATATGCTAATAAACTGAACTTTATTTTAGTAACTTATCTACTAACGAATTGGAAGTTGCGTTCGTCTGAATTAAACGCCAAATGAGTTTTGAATAAACTTCTGAACTCTAGTTCCATTTATTAAATAAATAAATATAGTGGATACTAGGCGATCGATAAACGCACTTATATAGATAAATATATACCTAAATACATATTATAACATGTACTTTCAAACTTTCATATTCATCGTACCTACTTACAAGCGCTGGCCAAGTGGCCACTACCAGGATTCAATCCTGGGAAACTTCATAATCAGGGTCACTAACCACTAAACTATCCGTTTGTTACATTTTAACGACCTTAACCGCTAGATATCACTATTAAAAAACCCTTAAACTTTGATGGTTTTAAAATCATTGGTCCCAAGAGGTACAGTCAGCACCCGGTGCCCCGGCCGCGGTTTGTCCATGTTCACACATCGCCTACTACACACCACCTGCCAATTACCGTAGCTAAGCATCGATGCTTTCGCTAGCCGATACCGTAATCAACGCATTGAACTACTCGTACGATCACAATTTAAAAGTAAACGGCTGTGACGGGAAGTTACTTGGAAGAACTTAGGGTCATTTGCTGCAAAAAATTAAAGCAGGTTTTCCTCGTTAAACCAGGTATCTGTTTTGCTGTTTATTACATACGTTTCGACTTGACTAAAAGCTTCTTACTGACACCAGATTTATTTTTTATTCGCTTGAACAACTGCAAGTTTCATAGGTTTTATAGTTAAAAGTGGAAAAACAAATAACGATGACGCGCTTTTATGTTATGACATGAAGTGACGTGATACGGTTCGACCGTCATGTAAAAATCATCGTCATCATCATCATCATCCCAGCCTATATACGTCCGACTGCAGGGCACAGGCCTCCTCTCGGAATGAGAGGGCTTGGGCAGTAGTTCCCACGCGGGCCCAGTGCGGATTGGGAACTTTACACACACACCGTTGAATTGCTTCGCAGGTTTGTTGTGCAGGTTTCCTCACGATGTTTTCCTTCACCGTAAAGCTCGTGGTAAATTTCAAATGTAATTTCGAAAAACTCAGAGGTGCGAGCCGGGGTTTGAACCCACGATCCTCTGCTTGAGAGGCCATAGGTCAAACCACTCGGCCACCACGGCTCCATGTAAAAATAGAAATGTAAATAGGTACCTAGGATATTGAATAAATGTTTTGGGTACGATCTAGCACCACTACGTTGATATAATATTGTCGAAATAAGGATATTGTCGAAATACCGCTAAAAATTTGACAATTTTTTTGTAGGCTACATCGTATGCGAATCTTCTCGTAAACGGCACAATACTCGCATAATGCGATAATCGGATAAGGCGAGTTTTGTGCCGTTTAAGAGAAGATGTTGTTTAGAAGAAGATTAATATAATATATGTGAGAGGAAAGAAAATTTTAAAAAATAATCAAATGTTCGTCGGTATTTTGACAATCATCATCATCCCAGCCTATATACGTCCCACTGCTGGGCACAGGCCTCCTCTCAGAGCAAGAGGGCTTGGCCATACACACAACACTCACACTCACTCTTTTGACAATATTCTTGAAAATAAACAATGAATTCCCCTGCAACAATTTGAAAACGTACGTATTTAATACGATGGGACTACTCGGTAGTCTAATGACTAGCAACGGGTGACTCCGTTTCTTGTTTTCAGAAGAAACTTGATAAAAAACAAGGGTGTTCCACGGTACAGTGATCGTATCTCCCGAGGTACTAAAGGTCGGTAGGGTCAAATTGCAAACGAGATGGTAATTAGTAAGCCCAACACTAAAAGTCTCTGGTAAATGCTACCTCTTGACCCGTATGGAAATCAGGGACAAATTACGTCTCCACTCTTACTTTCCTTTGTGTAAAGTTACGTAACTTTTATAATTTACGGTTTCTTAATCCGATTATTGACCCACATAAACATTTTGAGTAACCTTAATATTTTATTGTTAATTGACTGAGGTGTTAAGGTGGCTAGGGCCAATAAAATGTTTTGCAAATTCAATATATTTGCAATATGTCATTTTACAATTCCGTAACAGATCAGGTTGACCTACAGCCTTCAAAACGGCTGCTAATTCCATTTCAAAATTTCAACATTCTTTTTTTAACCCCCGACGCAGAAAGAGGGGTATTATAAGTTTGACCGTTATGTGTGTCTGTATGTCTGTGCGTCTGTATGTTTATGTGTGTGTCTGTCTGTGGCACCGTATCTCTTAAATGGGGGAACCGATTTGAATGCGGTTTTTTTTATTTTAAAGCAGGGTTTCTAGAATGGTTTTTAGACATATTTTATCAAAATCAGTTCAGCCGTTTCTAAGATAATGAACTTTGAAGTGACAATGTCGAGGTTTCCCAACTTTTTGTTGGTTATCAAGAATGAGTTCATAAAAAACTGCACGCTACTACATATTTGTATACATTTACGTGTAGGTACTGTATTTGTAAAGACATTTTCTACGATTAATAGTCCCTCATATTAAATATAATGACCCGGATAACTCACGTCTTAAATCGAGTTTAGCTCGACATGTTTCGGGCTAATCCGTAGCCCTTCGTCTTCGACAGAGCGATGTTGTTAGTGTTGTGTGCTACCCTACATTTGACAGTTGTAATGATGATGAAAACGCGGGTAGTTGTGTGCCGGTGTCAGTTTCGTCGGTAGTCGCGCGTGCAGAGCGGCGGCGCGCAGTGCGCGTGTTGCAGCAGCCGCTGAGTCGCGTTGCTCCGAAGACGAAGGCTACGGATTAGCCCGAAACATGTCGAGCTAAACTCGATTTAAGACGTGAGTTATCCGGGTCATTATATTTAATATGAGTGTCTCACGGTAGTTTCATGTTCAAAATTAATAGTCCCTATTCGAACGAGGTATATATATATATCGCTGCTTATCAATTAAAACGGCCCAACTCAAAATCGAACTTTTTTCAGTAGAGCGAATTAAAAATAAAACAAATTTAATTTTGGAATATCTTGTATTAAAATGAACTTAAAAACATTCTTCTATGTGCTATTAAGTCCCTTGGTTAATCAAGAATAGCTGCAGTATAAACTTATAATGAAATGGCACATCTTTATAACAATAAAATAATAAAAACAGTGACTACTTTGAGTTAAGTCTTAATATTTTTAATATTATTATGAGCAAGAACGTCACAACTCGTAATACTTACACAGTACTACAAGAAAGTATGACAAATAACGACCTATTTGTCTTTAGGTCATGTGATAAAGTAAATTTTATCATGAATAATGTCGTATCAGATTTTGTGCACAAAATATAACATAAATTTCTCTTTAATAACGACCCATCATGTATTGCGCACAAAATTTTACATCAAAATTATTGTCAACAAGGTCTGAACACAACTTCCGACGTCGGAGAAGGTCTAGATTTTGTTTGTAATTGCACATTAACGTTTGCGATACTTTCAATTATTCTCATTAATTACCTTTTATCATAATACAACATCTATTTAAGCATATAAAATCACATTATTATCACGAGATTTATAATATTTACCGCATTAAAGACTTTTTAGTGTATTTTAGAATAAAAAATTGAGTACTTCAAAAACACAACATAATTATACTGAGCGGTAAAAATTTGGCCCTCAAATGTATGCAGAATCGGTAATTTTGTAAGAATGGTGGGCCAAATTTTGCGCCGCTGAGTATAATGATAAAACTTGTTACTAATCAAAATAAAATTCTCCAAATAAGAACAAAATCATCTTCTAGGACATGGAATACTTTTCATCACGGTCAAGAGTTCCTGTGGGATAAAATTGACTAAAACATCATTATCATCCGTAGGACACTGTTGGACATAGGCCTCCCCCATAGGCTTCCAGTTGCTTCTGTTGGAAGCGGCCTGCATCCACCGTGAACCCGCAGCTTTAACCAGGTCATCCGTCCATCCCGTTGGTCGACGTCCTACGTTGCGTTTGTCGATTCGCAGTCTCCATTCGAGAACTTTTCAGTGCCAACGACCATCTGTTCTCCGTGCTATATGGCCTGCCTATTGCCACTTCAACGAGCTGATTCGCTTGGCTATGTCGGTGACCCCCGTTCTTCTACGTATCTCCTCATTTCTGATTCGATCCCGTAAAGAAACTCCGAGCATAGCTCTCTCCATAGCTCGCTGAGCAACTATGAGCCATTTATAAGGCCAATAGTGAAGCACCACGTCTCGGATCCATATGTCATCACTGGCAAAACACACTGGACTTTCGTCTTAAGGCTCTTTGGGATTTTGGACGAAAAGACGTTGTGGAGTTTCCCAAACGCTGCCCATCCGAGTTGGATTCGACGATTGACCTCCTCCTCCAAGTTTGACCTACCTAATTGACATACATACGCGTCAACAACTTCAAGAACCGAACTCTCAACCATAAAAGGGGTAGTCACCACACGGACATTCGACATAAGCTTCGTCTTGTCCATGTTCATTTTGAGGCCTACCCATTGGGAGACTCGATTGAAGCCTTCAAGCATCGTGCTGATTTCTTCCATCGACTTTGCTGTGATCACAATACAGTCGGCAAATCGAAGGTGCGTAATGTATTCGCCGTTGATATTGATGCCTAGTCCTTTCCATTCCGGAAGCTTAAAGGTGTTTTTCAAAGTGGCAGTAAACAATTTTTGAGATATGACATCTCCCTGTCTTACGCCTCTTTTCAAGGGAATCGCCTTGGAACTGTGTTCCTGTACTCTGACCTCGGACTTAGACTCGGACATAGTAGCGTTTCTATACAAATACATCAACACTTCGATATACAGATAGTCATATGGCATCGCTGGAGAGTCTCAAGCACTGCCTATCTTACGACCGAATCAAAGGCTTTCTCGTAGTCCACAAACGCTAGACATAGCGGCAAGTTAGACTCTTCGGTCTCCTGTATGACCTGCCGCAGCATGTATGTGGTCTACGGTACTACGGCCTTTTCGGAACCCAGCTTGTTCGGGTTGTTGGAAGTCATCGAGCCTGTGTTCGAGACGATTTACAATGACCATGGAAAACAGCTTATAAACATGGCTCAACAGCGAGATGGTCCTGTAGTTCTTCAATAAGGTGTTATCACCCTTCTAGAAGAACAACTTAACACCGCCACGCTCTTGTTCCGTGCTTCTGGCGTTGTACCTTCGAGCAAGACTGAATTAAAGATCCTCTGAAGGATTTTAAGGACCGGTGATCCGCCCGCCTTCAGAAGCTCTGACGGCGTGATTCCGTCCTCACCCGGCGCCTTATTGTTCTTAAGCTGTTTCAAGGCCATCCTTATCACATACAGGCTGATATCCGGGATATTATTCTTATTAATAAATCCGAGAAGACCTTTCTTCTTTTGCTCTGCCACTGCAAGTTTTTATTGCTAATCATCTCTGAAACCCAAAAAACAATATTTTAGTTTAACGGGATAGCGTGATAAACTAGTCAATTAAATATAATACTACTAGCTGTTACCCGCGACTTTGCCCGCGTAGAAACCCTTTATCTCGGAAAAATCGTATTTTCCGGAAAAATAAGTAAATAAGTATATAGGCCTCAAGTTATTTCTGTGCCAAATTTCATCGGGATCGGTTTAGTGGTTTGGGCGTGAAAATGTAACAGACAGAGACACATAGATAGCGTTACTTTCGCATCTGTATATTATTAGTAAAGACTATAACATAGCGTAGTGCCAATTCACGCTTGAATAAATAATTTGTTTTGTAAATAGTGGCTATATTTGCTTTAAATAAACTAGTTATGAGTATGGTCTATGGTGCATAGTGTCCCAATTAGCTATTATATCATTTAAGCATGGCTTACTTTATTCGATAGACAGGCATATTTTGCAATGGTAACAATAAAAATCGTTTTCCGTTTCGTAAATATAGGCTAAATTCTACATATGACATAAGTAGTATACTTACTTTTTCATGAAGAATGTTGCACTTCGTAATGTAACACTATTGCAAAAAAAAAGGCACCAATAATTAGCTTCCCTTTTCGTAAAGATGGCTGTATTTTGCGATGCAGCATTATTGCATAAACAATAAGCAACGATCCCGCGGGTTATTTCGCGATGTGCCGTTGTTCACCAGAGAATCGTAGTGAAGTTGTCAAAAACCGCGGCGCAACTGGCATGCGGCCGCTCTTACCGATAAAATAGCGTCAAGTTTCAACCAATCACATAACGGCACATTGCTGCCACGGGGTCATTTTTTGAAGTAGCGACTTGGGTGTCTTATTCACGACAAAGTTTAGCTTATTCTCCACGCAGTTTTATAGTTAGTACGAAAATGTAGTATTTTGCAATAGTGACTTATTTTAGATAAGCAGCGATATATTATATATATATATATATATATATCCGTGGACGTTTAAATACTTACAAGTTTAGGTACCTAAGAAGGTGTACTATTATGTAATCTACATAATGCCATCGCGAAATTAAATACCTTCTGAATAACAATAAAACTTTATGACTCACGAAGGATATGTGTTCCATGTGGGTGGAACTTGTTCAGTTTTAGTCCCAATTTTGTCGCTGTCCTTACGCAGGTCATTCCTCTTTGCGCTCTGACCACTGACCAAACAACGAAAACTGACGTAAGCGAGATATTGGGCCACTAAGAGTATTAAACAACTAAAAGTAAAAAAATTATTATGCTCTATCTAGCTGTTGCCCGCGACTTCATCTGCGAAAAATTCGTTTATCCCTATCCCGCGGGGACTTTGCTGATTTCCCGCAAAATTAGCCTAAGTTAATTTAGTGTAAGTACCTAGTAATATTCTGTAATCGTCATCGCTGTCGTTACTTTTTAGTTGTCTTTTTGGCAGCGTTTTTTTTCGGGCGTTTTTCTTATTTTTGCTGGCGTTTTTTTCGTATCGGGGGTTTTTAAATTTTAATTTAAGTTTTTCATTTGATGTTTTTTAATTTGGTATTTTTTTTTTAAAGCAGCATCAGCTCATCCTGTTGCCACCATTGCATTGTATGTGCTATTATTTTTTGAAGAGTGTACTAGTGTGCTGGATATCCTGGCTGCAGCATCAGCTCATCCTGTTGCCACCATTGCATTGTATGTAGAATCAAATACTGATCGAAACGAATCCAAACACGATATATCTGCTATGGTTTTATCAAGAGTTTACCTACTAGTGTTCTGGATATCCTGGCTGCAGCATCAGGCCGAGAATTCTATAATATTGCATAGTTATATAGCATACATAGGCGTTTTAAATTTTAGGTCCCAAATATGTTTGAAAGTAAAGTAAATAACTCATTATGCGTCTAGGATTCCTACCGCAGGGAACAAAAGAGCTGATGATCTTGAAACGGCTGAACCGATTTTGATAAAACATGTCTAAGAACCATCGCTAGAAAACCTGCTTTCAAATAAAAAAACCGCATTCAAATCGGTCCACCCGTTTAAGAGCTACGGTGCCACAGACAGACACACAGACATACAGACACACGTAGCGGTCAAACTTATAACACCCCTCTTTTTGCTTCGGGGGTTAAAAAAAACATGCGTTGTTAGAAACATTAGGCATCTGCGTTTTCAGATCAGTCAAGTCAGACTCTCCAAAGAGATAAACAACCCAATTGAAACCATTATTTATGCACGTAGGTACCAACAGTAGGTAGGTAACTACAGTTAATTATTTCATACCTAATGAACAAATTGAGACCAAGTAGACCACCTTCTTGTGTCCTCCGTCTATTTTCAACGTTGAAGATCGCGACTACACCGAATATTTTTTTCACGATCTGTATTACGCCATTTTATCGTATCCTCGGCAGTGTGAATGGCACACAGTGGTGTCCAGGGTTGGATCTGTCCCTATAGGTACTACGAAGTGCAAAATTCGAACTTCGCATCTTGCCGTCTTAATATTATTTAATACGATAGTGAGAGGGAGGGGGGTACGATACGAACTTCGATTTTCGAATTTCGTAGCAACGATTCGGGGTTCTGTCTCGGAGCCGTTTTAAGTCTACTTTGCTTGTTAGTAAAAACAGTAGCTGCAAAATAGTAGTAGGTAATAAAGATAAACTAAGTGTATTAATCAGACTGTATGGTTTAGCAAAGTACATATCTCATCATTATCATCATCATGTCAGCCGAAAGACCTATGTACAGCAGTGGGCGTCTGTCGGCTGACATATATAAATATTTTTAATTTTAACAGAAATCAACAAATGCTTTCGTAATAAAATGTGAACATTATATCAAAATTTTAAATATTTAACTACACGACTATTTAGGTGTAATTTTCTATTATTTTATTATGATGGCCGTCAAAAGCAATAATGATGGCGATTGTCTGGCCAGTTGTTTGCATAAAAGGCAATCATCAGTTTATTGCTCGATGTTAAGATATTGCTAATACTAGTATTTAGGATAGGATATTTATCTACGAATAGTAACTAAAATTACGTAAAGTATTACTTATCAACCCACTACAGACTATTACTAACCTAATCGAGTAAGTGTTAAAGAGCTGACGATAGAATATTTTATTATATCCTTCGATTATAATATAAACATTATTCTTTTAATCATTGATATAAACACAAATAGAACGAGACGAATGAAAAGACCATCATTGCCAAGAAGAATGCGCCGCAAGAAACTTTGCAGAAAGTCTTTTTTTCGTAGGTAAATAATGTGGCAAAAGTCATAAAATTGCATTTTTCATACATATATGTATCGTGTAGATATAGCAGCCTAGTACTTGCTATAGTGGAGGAGAAGGCAAAAGATTTTATTTCTATGATATAGACCTTCGCAACGCCTGATTCTACCAATTAATATCTTTAACCGAAAACAATATGTCACATTACAGGCATCTCAGAATGATAAATCTGTACCACCACAATTACCCACACCGATCATTCAAAACAATCGTTAAAACGTATCCGTATCTAGAGCTGATAATCATATGCGTGCTTAGACCAAGCTTGGCACTTATGCAACACATGAAATATTGCGAACTCATAGCCAGCGCAGCCGGCCGGCACTAGATGGAACTCCAGATAGTCATAATCTAATAAGTCAGATCTGAAGCTAGACGTCGACCGGAATAATAATTCACAGTTGATGCCAGAGGTTAATTAAAAATAGCAACTTCAATCTTGTGTCAGAGATGGGATTAGATTGAGAGCCATCCCATTTGTAAACGGAGAAATGGGAAAATTCGAATCATAATGCTATGGCGCTTTGATAGAGCGAAGTTAATGAACGAAACGATTTATTGTGACTCTATGAAATTTATTGGCAATCGATTCTAATTTATTTATTTTTTTGTCGTGGATAACGCAATAGAAACTTTACAACTTTTAAAAATATATCTGCTGTAGTCCATCTGCGAAGAACCCGTTTAGCACCATCTCGAGGGATCTAAGCAATTTTCCGGGATAAAAACTATCGTATGGCCCTCCTAGGGCTCTCTCCGTACCAATTCCATCTAAACTTGTTCGGCGATTTAAGCGTGTTTAGGTAACATATAAACCGGGCAAGAGACAGTGAGACGCTTTTTGATATGAATGTAGAAGTGTGGATGGATGGCTCAATAAAAAAAATAGTAAATCAAATATCAACTTAAAAAGCCCAACATAACTTTTATTATAAACATGTGAGTATTGTTCGCACCTTTTCAAACTACACTTTTGCGTAGGTCACAAATTTCATGTTGAAAATATTTTGATCTGCGTGCGTATAGTTAACGAAGATAACAGATGTTAAACCCTTTAACAGAATGTGTATTGTAACTCTAACAGGCAACATGCAAGGTCTTTTGCAACGTGTTACAATGAAGCTTCTGCTCGTTTCTTCACCGCGTTGTATTAAATTTATGCTATCAATAAATCAACGAGCACGAATCCGTTCATATCGCGGACGACTTTGTCTCATCAAACACTGGCATTGTGTTAACTTGTGCAATCGTTTCGTTATGATATACAGACACTAAATAGCTCTGTATACTATAAACTTACTGAAATTACTGGCACTTGAGGTATACCATCTTAGGCCAACGCATCTGCAATACCCCTTGTGTTGCAGATGTTATGGGCGGTGGTGATCTCTTACCATCAGGAGACCCACTTGCTCGTTTGCCATCCAGTCGAATAAAAAAAAACATCAATCGAACTATAATCCTTCATATCATAGGTATTTGATTTATAAAATAGTGTTATGCGTGATATTGTGTATACTAAATAATTAAACAGGTAATGTATTCACAATTTTGACACGCTTGTATTTAATTGGTTGTTCGTATCGCAATACAATATCTCAGAGATACAAGATCACGAGGAGAATAATTTACTTCACTTCAACTATATCTTCACTATAACTATATATGTATATAAACAGAAGCAGAAATACGTAAGAAAACAAAAAAACGGCCAAGTGCGAGTCCGACAAATACTTTTATTAGGGTTCCGTACAAATATTTTTATTATTTGATGTAACTAAAAATTTATGCTTTTCGCAATTTTTCCTTCATCTGTGCTTTGTACTTAGACGTTGCTTTGTACCAAATTTCATGGGAAGTACCCTGTAGGTTATGATTCCCTTGCGAGTGTCGAAAATTATGCAGCATAAACGGCTGTATCTTTTGATTGCGTTGGCTTAGAAGTTTGATTTTTTCACAGCTCCAAGGGACAGTAGACTTGAGTATTTGATATAAATTTCAGCTTGATACCTGCACGCGTTTCTGAGAAAAAGGGTCTTGACAGACGGATGGACGGACGGACAACAAAGTGATCCTATAAAGGTTCCGTTTTTTCCTTTTGAGGTACGGAACCCTAAAACTTGGCCTAAGAAAGAAAATAAGAAAATACAAGTCAAAAGTCGCGCATGGCTTTAATTATTTACAAATTAAAAACAGAAAAGTATATTTTTTTAATACATATTTCGTACATTAATGGTAACATAGCAATCTCCGCCTTTGTACTTAACACAACTTTATTTATGTAACCTTTTTGTTTTTCCTTTTTGTACAATAAAGAGAACAAACAAACAAACAATCTATAGCTAATAGGAAATACGCCTAATGTTTAATGCAGATTGTATTATTATCGGATTAAGATTCAATTCAACTTTAACCTGTCGTCAATAATTATATTAAATGTCTCTTCAATGAAAATGGATCACAGTCACACAATACGTTCCAGAAATTCAAATTTATTTTTTCCGAATAGAAAGTCATCCATAAGAAACGTTAGGAAATGCTTAAAGACTATGTCAGACCAGTGTTTACCTGCGGGTTAGTGCGCGTAAATAATTAAATACTGCAGTTGAATTGAAATTTTGGGGTTTTACAAAATTCCCGTTCGCATTCCCGAAAGTTTTATCGTGGTTTTCATTGACGTTGCATTAAAAACAACCATACCAAATTTCATGACTCTAAGCCCAACGGTTGTTATTTCGGGATTTTATCCTTATCCCGTGGGAATATTGGAATATATAATATAATATTATTCCAGATATCCAGCTATCTACATACCCTATTTTACTTAAATCCGTTCAGCTGTTTTAGCGCGAAGGAGTAACAAACATACACACACACACACACACACACACTCACAAACTTTCACATTTATATCTAAGTAGCATTAGGATGCCGCTTTAATAACCTTTGGTACTGCACTTTAGTTGAGACTTTAAACATTATTAGGTCAGCTTTTATTAGGTACTATTAGACCCCGAAAACACGAGTGAAAATTCGTCACAAATCTGATGCAAGTGTTAAAGGAAGTATGACCTACAGCGACGCCACGTTAGGCAATTTAGCGTTTGTGAAATTGCATTAATTGACAGCTCTGGTAATGGATACTGACGGCCATTCATCACTAAACGGTTTGGCACATGACAGCCCGATGTCTGATCATGTAAGCACCTACCTTGAAGCGTTTCATCAGCTACTGGTGGAAAATTTACGGAGAAATGTTGTTTATTAAAAATTACTAACTTTTTTTTTAGTAAAATTCTCCTCAATTGAAAACAAATGAAATGAAGTGTCTCTGAAATTCTCAATGATGAATTACGGAACTAATGATAAGAGGAAATAGGAATACCATAACAACTACAAACACGAGGCGCCTACATGGCTAAATTGACATTTATTATTCCAGTTCAGACTATAATGAAGGCAATGGCTCAAGAAATGAGTTGGCTGCTGTTACAAAGATTGTGTGGTCCAAAGAGGATTACATTTCACTATAGTACATATAGAATATTTTAAAGCAGCGTTTCTACCAATAATGTGCGAGGATGTGTTGCGAGGGATGTTTTTCATTAACCAATAGAAGCGCTTCATTTACACATCCTCACACAGCACATCTCTGGTGGAAACAACTGAGCGGAGCGAGGCGACGTAAATGAAGCATTTCTATTGGCTAATGAAAAACATATTCCTCGCACATCTGTGGTGGAAACACAGAAAGGCCAAAGGCTAAGGTTAAAGGCTACGAAAATATTAAATAAAGTTAAATAAACTATTTTCATTGATTCATTTATAGAAGGAGAGGCGAAAAAGTGGCGACATCGCTTCTGAAAGGAATTACGAATAACACTTCTGTTTCTTTTATTACTAGGCCAATGGCAAGTCCCGGCGTGACCTAAATATTCTATCTAGTATGTAATAATATTTAGATGTTTCTGTCTTGCTAGATGCTAAAGAAAAAGATCTACGTTATTGTAGCATAGTTGTTTTGATAAACATAACATCAACAGATGATCTAAATATTTCTGAAGCCAGCAGAACAAAGTTAATATATTATGACCTTGTGATTTTAAAAGTAAACAAAATTACGACTAATTCCCATGTACCTGTCAATGATTGACGTGTATTCTTTACAAAATACTAGCCAAAGGTCAGCATTGCGCCTAATCAACGATATTAAGAAAATATAACAAACACATGTGAACATCACTCGCGCGCTTGTTTATGTCAATCACAGCAGCTATTGTGATGCAAAACTGTAAGCCGTTAGACCAGCTAATAGTCCACGGTGGTTTTTTTCAATGTCAGTATAATGGTCACTTTTTAAGCTTTCCAAAGTATGTTTGTATACACAGACAGTAACTAAACACTCTGTAGGATGCTGTGTTCAAAAGTTCTAAATGATGTCCTAAATAATAAACATAAAGTAAGAAGATCATATTCCAAGAATGACTGACAGTAATTTCCAAAACGCATAAAAGCGGAGATGTACAAAAAAAACACATGCTACAGTGAACAAAATTGTTCCCGTGAAAATAAAAACACGATTTAGGTGGTTGCCGTTGAAATTGCGAGCAAACCGCCAGCGAGTATCGAATGGAAAGTAGGTTATTGTATCTCTTTGATATTCTCCTCTTTCGTCGGCTTGGGTGTCGATATAATATTTAATTTTTCCGAGGTGAAGGACCGTATCGCGTGTTATGTTCGCGTGCATGATCGGTACAAGATTCGATTCCGGCATTCACGGACAGGGCCATCAATTTCGGGACAGATTCGGAGTTCGCAGAACTTTCGCCAGAAGCACGACCGCACTGATATGTATCGGCAACAGGCTCATTAATAAGACTGATGCTTTCCTGTCCCCTTGATTTTGAATTGCCACAAAACTAGTTGGTCTACGAGAGATTAATATTGAGCATGAAATCCGAAAAGCAAATTGACTATTACTTCCTGAACAACCAAAACACGAACCACTTAGTACGATATCCTTGTCATGTTAGTTAGGTACGATTAACCATAAGAAAGTAGTAGACGAAAAACTGCGAAATTGCGTGTTACCTAAAACCTTACGGCGATACCTGGAAGCAGTAGCTTATAATATTCAGAGCATGACATGAGTGCGTGTGAGCTAACTTTGGGGGCGGCAGACGTGAACTTGCCTTCGAAATCCAAAAGCTTAATGGTTACTTGACCTGAAATGTATGTTTCAGAACTAAATTATTGTTATTATTATTTTAAAATTTATGACGGTGGAAGCATTCTACACTTCCACTGAACGTAGATATATTCTAGATATAGTTAGTGCTTAGTATTGTAACTAAGGGACCCTATACATCCCTATATTATTATTATTATTATTTTTGTATTTTTTTTCTTTAATTTTATAATATAGTTTTTAAGTATTTTATTTGTAATTATATTATTATGAAAAAATGACTTTCTGCCACGTTTCTTGCGGCGCATTCTTCTTGGCAATGATGGTCTTTCCGAAAGCGCTGGTAGTTTAAAAAATGACGTGTAAAAGTGCCCATTGCGGCCTATTTACTGAATAAATCATTTGAATTTTTAATTTGAATTTATAAAGCATATTTATACAGCTATTATAATAAATCGCTTGAACAAAAATAGCCTGCAGCCGCTACCGCTGTTGAGGCGAATATTCTGCTCGATTCGTCTCGGTCGGCGTCCCGCTGTGCGCATCTCTCCTATATCGCTATTATTGCGCTATTACTGTCTCCTACTGCTACCGCCGATCAAATTCGTGCACAACCTGCCACATTCATGTTATATCTACACTGCAATAACGGTTGCATACCACTTTGCCAATTTATTTTATTCCCCTTAAATTCGAGAAGATTACGTCTATCTATGAATCTCGGGCCGCACGTATTCATAGAACGGGACTTGAGTCGTGTACTACTGTAAACTTCCTTGGTTGCATTCAAAGTCAGCATTCTTAATTATAATTACAGCAAGCAATAAATACCATTTTTATCCACTGACAGTAATTCGACTAGTGATATTGATGATTGACAGTTGAAGGTCGAAAGTGACCACGAATATTTATTAGAGAGAAACTTTATTAAAGATGATTTAGGTTAAATGGTCGAGAGGTCTAGACCAATCGATTACGTCCTTTTTTCCGTCGATTTCGGGGCTTTTATGATACTAAATCTTTAGTCATATTGTCCATAATGCTAGCCTGCCAGTCAAAGACTTATACTTACTTGGTTTTATGAATCGTTTAACCTAGAAACACGAAATTTGGCTTGAAAGCTTTTCTTAAAATAAAAAGACCAATTATGGTGAAAATTATCATTCATAAAAAATTAAACTTTATAGCAGCCTAAACGTTTTCTGGTAATTCAAATTGAGAGGTGCATTCATTTATATCTGGCTGTGAACCGGATTCTGAGCTAAACAATTGTGTACTTGTTGGTAACGAGATAAAATGCTTTAAATAAGAATTGAAAGAAGCAGAGCAGAGTCAAACAAAACGTCGATTGCCCATAATTAAGCCCAGTTTTACACTTCATCTGACAGCTCCATAATTAACATGTGAGCGTGGGTGTTGTGAACTTTAAATTACACATCGAACTGCTTAACGCGCCAAGATTATCCATTCAAAATAGTCCAACATAACTATTTTATGCCTATTTTTATTCGTGCTTCGGCTTTAGGTACTCAATTCGACATGAGGGCTAAAACGTTTTATTAGGCTTCTATAGTTTAAAAGGCCTAATGCAAATTAATGACTTTATAATGATTTACTTCTTGCAGAACCTGTTCATATAAGAACTCTCTCACAGCATGTTTTATTAATCTTTAACAACTTTAATTGATTACTAAAAAACATTTCTCCAAAGTTGAATTTGTTTGTAAATTGAAATGAAAACCGTTATCGTAATAACCAACATTCGGGTAAAAGGCGCGAAATTTATAATTTTTACCGTATGTTGTGCATCGGTCATGATTTTTTTTTAAAACCGTTAACGCCTTTGATGCACCTGACGAAGCCTCGCGAGATAAATCGATTATGAATCAAAAATATCTCTAAATTAATCAATCTATTCTTTATTGAATCAGGCGTTACTTTTTGCTCACCCGTGACCTCATAATAGCTAAGTTTATGCAAAATATGCGTATTCATGCAGTTCCTCCACCTCCACACTGTAAGGACACACAATTCACACAAACGTGTCACACACAAGTGTGCGTGTTCTTACAGTATGGAGGTGGAGGAACTGCATGAATATGCATATTTGGATAAACTTAGCTATCATAAGGTCGCGGGTGAGCAAAGAAATTGTTTAAGTTCATTTAATCTACTCTTATAATGTTATAAAGAGCGCGTGGCAATAAGAAATGAGTCACTCACCAAGTAAACATTTTCTCTTTTATGTATTTAGCTCGTTTTTTATGGAATCTACGGGGGAGACAAATTCAAATTAAAATGCATTTATTGCCAGATCTTCGATAATCATACAGGTGTTACATACTTAATAGTGCGTCACAATCAACCGATTTACGTTACACAATATTGTAGTTTCAGTCAACAATTTTATCTAAGAGAAATTACCAATACAGTAAACATGTCAGTGCCTTAAACATAACATAATAATAATTACTTCAGTCTTAACAATAACATTATAATAGGTGACCAATTAATTAAACAACCTTGAAACTTGTTTATTGAATCGAAAAAAATATCTTAATATTAATTGGGGATAATCCAATGTTCCTAAAAAAGCGTATAGATTATGCGTTAAAAAAGCATGCAATACCGGACCCTCATTGGTTATCGATACGACGTTGCAAACTCAAATCTATGTTTTGTACCCCAGTGTATATTATGTATTATGTATGTATGTATGTATGTATATTATGTAGTCACTTAGCAGAAGCAATTAAGTAAGTAGTTAAGTTCTACTGTTATCTTGTTGAAGCACAGAAAAAAATATTGCAGTCATGACGCATCCAGAATTATAAGTAGCAAACAACCGCTAAATTACAATTTTATTTTATTTATAAAAAACGGCGTACCATGCTCATTAGTGTCAAAATACTCGTATACATTTCGATTTAAGCTCCGCAGTCACTACAAACAGACAAGAAAATCTTTCCAAAAGTTTGGACACAAAATTACTCCTAAATATGTTTTTTTTTGCAAACGAAAACATTTCGATTTTTTCGATTATCGACATATTCAAGTTTTTTTCTTATCTAAAACTCTGCATTTCCACAACAATTGTCATAGAGAAGTGTTCAATATTGTTACAGTAAAATAAAAAATAATGAGCGTCCTTAACCGATGTACATATTTTTTAAGATAAAGGACGAGAGGAAGCTCTGAAAATACTGTACGAAGGCGATTGAGCACTTGAATCTATGAAAGGAGCATAAAATAGTTCTGGCAGTATTATGCACGCCCCTACGATGATTCGAGGAGCGATAAATTTAATGGAGTGGACAGCTAAATTGTTGTTTTAACCACACGACTCTGCATTGCTCTTTATAACATTATGCTTTCTTTTATTTCACAGTTTATCGACAGGATGTCATGTTGCGTTGTCAGGGATGTAAATGTATGCACATGAATGACAAATGACTGTCAACTTGTTATTAAGCTGAATTTTAAAGCGTTTATCATTCAATAACAAAAGAATTACCCCTCGTTTTCAATGAATATATCTCTACCTTTTTAATGATAATACAACCTTGTCTTCCTATTACATTTATTGAAAAATATTGAAAATATAAATAAATTAATAAAAAACAACCACAAATTATTGTAATTTTTGATAAATTGCGTCCATAACTCATCGTCAGGCCCTGATTGTTCACAATCGGTTACATCGGATCCAGAGCGTTATAAATTTAAAATCAATTTTGGTAGGTTTTTAAAGCGTAATTTATACTTAAGTATTTTTCGGATGTTTGGACTTTATATGATCTGTTACTAAAACTGCTGTTTGTCCATTGGTTTGTAACAGCTCCTTTTTATTACTTTTCAAATATTGACAATGACAGCAATCTATTATTGTTATTCTCTAGTTTAAATTATAAACTTGTATTTCAATGTTGTTGTTGTTAAAAATTAAACCATTATTTCTTTCTTGTATAATCGAGTTCATATTTTTAAAATAAAAATATCTGAACACGACTCTATCGAAGCGTGTTCAGTTTTTGCTCGCAAGTTTATGAACTAGACTGTACTCACAAAATTTAAAATATTTTTTTTATGTCAAATTGAAAGTACATCCATCTTTGTGTTACTAATGAAATGAAAAATACCTAACACGTTAATTAAAGCTCGTAATATAAACATTACATGTAAATGTAAAAAAGAATAAAAGAAATACTCTAGTACGCCTAGTGATGTACGTGAAACAACCACAATTCCACACGTGGCGAGCTTCCTAACACGGGCAAACCCGGAGAGATGTCACAGTAGATAGATTATTAACCTATGTTAAAAAAAATATTATTATTAATCGTCTTTTCATTGACAGTATTTATAGCCTTCATTAGTCTATGACTCTAACCTACAGATGTGCAAGTTGCGAAAACTTTCCAAAAAGTAAGAAAGTTCTCGGAAATTTCTGGAATTCTTCACAAGAAATATAGGAAATTTAAATTTAAGAAACGGGAAGTTTCAATCCCCATACAAAATTGTGAGAAGTTTCGGAAATTTCCCTATGTGAAAAATTGCGAAATTTTGGAAAGTGTCCTTTGGCACATCAGTACCTTACCTATCATATTATGTATATAATATCTGTTATTGTGGCCAATTCTACTTAATTTAATAATTTTTTTTTACGAGAAAACTTGTGACAAACTCATATTAATTTAGGATAAAATACCAGTTGAGTAGTTTTATTTATCAGTAAGTAGCAGTTTGGACGACCGTTATAGCCCAGTGGTTAGAGAACCTGACTACGAAACTTGAGGATTTTATATTTGTATAAAAATATGAATATTTATTCTCGAGTCTTGGGTGCTTAAATCACTTATATACACACACAAACTCAGGAGCTTTCGCATTTAAAATATTGGTAGGGAGTAGGATTCATTTCATAATAACTTGTATATTAGTTTTCTGTTTTAAAATGAGTCACTGTTACACTACCGAGCAGTCCTTAACATTGTACAGGACCCGTCTCTCCAAAGCGGGACCCACCGCGCCAAATTGAGTGTGCGCTCACTTTTATTATTTTTCTTATATTATTTTCCTTTTAAATAATCAGATCGTGCGACTTTGGCGGCGGTAAAAACTGGGCCTTCACCAAATTATTCTCTTTTGATTTTTGAAAGGCCCAAGGCTAGACGGCGGTGATTTAAAAGACGGTTTTTTTCTTTTAGTTCTCTTATTTTTGACTAAAGCGATGAAGCACACCTTTATTTATTTATTTTACTAGCTGTTGCCCGCGACTTCCTCTGCAAATAAGTAAGATTTAATTTTATATAGAAGATAAATAACTATTTAGTACTCGCCGGAAAACCACAAAAAGCAGTTCAATGACCTAGGAATATAATACCGTCCATATCGGAATAATAAGGGCATTGACTAGTTCTAAGTACTTACCTTTTAATAGTTCTCTTATTTCACATATATACTATGGACAATGGGCGACATGCAGTCTCGACAAGATCGTGTTTGTTTTTGTCAGGATCATTACTACTAAGTAACTTTTTTCTACGTTCTTAAACCAAACCAGTACAGTAATTAAAAGCTAAGATACAGATTCGCGTCCCACAGCTGGACACAGGCCACATCTCTGACTGAGAGAGTTTGGTTGTAGTTCCCACGCGGGCTCAGCGCGAATTGGTATACAAATTATTCACAAAAAGAATCAAAAATCAATATGTATTATTTTTCGGTAAATGTACCAAAGTCAGGAACCCTTATAGTTTCGCCATGTCCGTCCGTCTGTCTGTCTGTCTGTCCGCGGGTAAGCTCAGAGACCGTTAGTACTAGAAAGCTGTAATTTGACATGAATATACATATCAGTCACGCCGACAAAGTGGTGCAATAAAAAAAAGTAAAAAAAATTGTTTTGGGGTACCTCCCATAGAAGTAAAGTGAGGGTGATTTTTTTTTCTCGACTAAACCTATATTGTAGGATATCGTTGGATAGGTATTTTTATACCATTGGGGGGTTGCTAAGACAATTTTTCTATTCAGTGATCTGTTTGCGAAATATTCAACTTTAAAGTGCAAATTTTCATTGAAATCGAGCGCCCCCCCTCTAAAATCTAAACTGTTAGGTGGAAAAATTTGATAAAATTCAGAATGGTAGTAAATATATAAAATTTACAAGGAAAATTATAGCGCCTAAGATTGCTTGAGAATTAATAGTAGTTTAAGAGTAAATAGCAAGGTATAATAAACTTGGAAGATTCAGTACAGAATACGAAATCCTTAGAAAAATATTATTTGATTTTTTCGTAATGGCTACGGCACCCTATCATGGGCGTGTACGACACGCTCTTGGCCGGTTTTTTATTTAAAAAAACAACAAATTGACACTTGTAAGTAGACAGAATGTCCATGTAAAATCAATTGCAATTCATGTACCTAATGTAAGGTTCGTTAATAATTACATTTTAATGTATGCAATTAAAATGATCAGCAAACAGGAGAAACCTGCCAAGTGCTACATATTGATGTAGCAGTAGGGGTTTGCTTCTATTCTCCCTCATTAACAATATTTTACTACATCATAAACATTCGAAATTAAAGTCAATTATTTCCTTGACTTCGTTCAGTAATTGTATGTACTTAATACTAAGCAATTCTTTTCAGCTGGGAACATGAACTAGGTATCTATCGACGGGTACGAGTGCCATAAAAGACAACCAGTAGAATGCAGGCGCCCATCAGGTAGGTACACTATCCGCATAAAACAAAGGATTATGTTCCATAATCAACGGACTATCACTTCTATTCCCAAAGAAAAGGGTCTACAGGAATCAATGTACGATCTAACAATGCACCGAGATAATACCACAAACCTCACTATGTTTTTGCTTGTGTTAGGAGACATACAGTCTGCCGATAAGGCTAGATTTGTGATGTGTGGACGTTGGCAAGCAAGGTTTTTTGCTGCGAAGTCGTAGGCTGAAGAAGCTTTAGATTTTATAAAAACACAGAATACTTTCACACGATCAGCGGAGGTATCTGGCAGATGTTAAACATGCGTACTTTTATGGCTACTGCCAATATAGCGCCACTGTAATTTACTAAACAACTCTTAGCTTTGTTAACCAGTCTTGTTGACGCTTAGTGGAATTAATTGATTTAGTTCATTCGTCTATAAGTTGTTTTTGTTAGTTATGTGCTTAACTAACTCCGTCTGCGTAGAATTTGTTTATCGCTATCCCGCGGGAACTATGCAATTTTCCAGGATATAAACTATCATAATATATCCTTCCTCGGGACTCAAACTAACTTTAGATATACCGAATTTCATCAAAATCGGTACAGCGGTTTAGTCTAAATTTTAGACGTGCGTAATGAGGTAACAAACAAACAGCCTTTAAAATTTTCGCATTTTTAATATTAGTGGGATATATCCTCAATAGGTTCCAACTGGCAGAGCCTTGAAGACACAAGACAGGTCCCCGCTGATAACGTCATCATCATCTGAAAAAAGTTTACAAAATAAAATTGTGGAGTAAACTATTAATAATCAATCTCTATTTTTATTACAAGCTTTTCTTTAGTTTGCCCTGTTTATTATTTATTTATTGACTTGTTTGTTTATTTATTTGGGTCAAATCTTGGAAAGCTAAATTTGACCCAGTTCCAGTGGTCCAATTGACTTGAAATTTGACAAACTTATGTAAATTTGGTGACAGTACCTACAATAATCTGGTAGTGACATCTCGATGGTCCTGCCAGGATCGTCTTTGCAGGAGGGAACTCGTCAATGGTTAATAGTACCGACTTTAAATTTGGTACGGATATGCAATTTAAATGACAATGCAAGTACAGTCAACAAAAAGTACAGTCAGCAAAAAAGCTTGTATTAAAAAATATTTTTTTAACAGAAACTTATTTATTCTTGTTATTTTTATTGAGACTATATTTTAAAACCGCGAAAACATCTTTGAGATACACATACTTTGTTGTCAAAAATAAAAACTGCAAGTATAATTTATAAGTTAGGTGCTCGAGAGTATCCTGTCACACTTAGGTATAACTTTAAAAATAGAGACACCTACCATGAAAAGATTTCAAAATATGTGGAAAAAAATGTACATGGACTTGATATATTATTATTACGTAGGGATCCTTATTGTAAATAAAATTTAATTGCTAAGCCCCAAGAATTGTTGCAATTAAATAAACACTGAATACTGAAACTAATGTTGCTGTGCCCAACGTAATATTAACTTAATTTAAGTAAACCTTGCCACAGTTTTGTCAGATGCTTATCCCACAACGACTTTATTAGGCTTCTTCACAAAAATCGGAATCCTTATAACATTCGCTCTTTATAATTATGAGCAGCTTATGACGGCTTAAATTTGGCAAAGTGTTACGGCCACGGGTGCAATCTGCCGATACTATCAGCTTTATTTAGCGCATGAGAAGGTTAGTAGGTGAGGCAAAATTTAACAGCTGGAACGTTGACCGTGTGAGAAACGGGTCAATTATTTCAAGAAAAACAAACCAGTCAAAAATTTTTAAAGCACAATATAACTGAACGGTTTGGTCAGCTTTTCGGGCATGTTGCAATTTTAATACGCGCCCGTTGTTTTCTGTGAAAGAATAGCATTGTGAGAAATTTATAGTGAACAAAATGTACTATCTGCCAAATAAGTGGTCTATCAATTTTTAAACATGTTTCTATCAAATGAATATTTCGCTAAAGTTGAACTTTCAAGTTGACAGACACGTCTATTGGCATTATTGTATTATGACATGCAAACGATTATCAACTTTAGGGTAGTAACCCACATATTTGGCTGATGGTATTATAAAAATAACAGACCTATTAAAATCAGTAATTAGTTACTGTTTTTTAAAACAGTAGTAGTTTTGTAAAATAGTAGACATACGAGCGAACTAATGCCTGGGTATTAGTTAGCACAATAATACAGTAGACCGGTCTACTGCAATAAAAGCGTATAAATGTTATAAAAAGTATTCACAGACTATACCTAATATGAGGAATAGAAAGGCTAAAAAAATTGACTGACTGAGTTTTTAACCAGACAGACACTTCGCGCTTTTAACTCGCTTAATTGACATAAGGTAAACGTCCGAATGCTTGACACGCTAATGCCCAATAGACGACACCCTTCTGTCATCTCTATTGCTAATGACATAAGATTACAGATGCCAACTACTGGGACAGCGACGAACACTCGTACGTCTACCTTATCAATTTTCTTAAGACTGTATCTGTTAAAACATCCTTTTAACAAATTTCTCCTATGATATAAACACGAAAACATTCCTATTTACATACGACGGACACTTGACTATCAATAGACCATAACATGCGCGTCACGTCAAAAATCGCATTCACAAATCGCAGTCACAGTAACATATGAGCTAACATCCGTTTCCTTTATCTCGTGACGTAAGAGGGATTCCCTCAAATCAATTCTGAGTGACGTGTCGACCTCTCGGCACGCGCTCCTGCGCAGCAAATGTCAAGTTACGTAAAACGACCTTTGGACAGGCGCAAATTGACTCGTTTTAAGGAAATCGTGGCGATATTGCCACAGTTTGGTTAAAGTTCAGCGTAAGTAGAGTACGAAATAGTAACGATCGAAATCTTAAATTACGATATGGTGCCTGCTCTTTTACTAATGGCAGCCAGTGGAATAAAGCTCATAGTTAACAGTAGCTGCTTACGCTCATAGCTTGATCTCTGTTGCCGAACGTCTATACTATCTCGTGGGAATTTCACAAAAAAACAAACTTAGTTGCTATTCGCTTACCATTTGCCACTAGTACGGTCAAGGACTTTAATTCATGAGCTACCATGGAACCTTTTCAAAGGAAAAGTTAGCACGATTTCCCTGTTTAATTAATGTGATGTCACTATGACGTTTCCTTGGAAATGATTCCATGGTGGCTTTATGCATTAAAGTCCTTGAGCGTACTTCGCAACTCGCCTACATTTTAAAAGGAATTCTCGTGCAAATTTTTAAGCTCCTACCCAGTAGTAAGGAGCCGTGGTATTTTAGTAGCTTGACCAATGTCACGCAGAAGATCATAGATTCAAATCCCAGACTCGCACGCACCTTTGAGATTTTCAGAATTCATTTGCGAAATTTTAAACTATATTCGGAATTTTAATACGAGCTACACGGTGAAGGGCAATATCATAAGAAAACCTGCACACTTGCAAAGCAATTCAAAGGTGTGTAAAGTTCCCAATCCGCACTGGGCCCGCGCTTGACAACTACATCATGAAAGAAGGCCTGTGTCCAGTAGTGAGAGAGACGTATATAGGCTGAGATGATGATGAATCCCAGCTGTTTGGGACATGCTTAATTGTTTTAGACCGTTAATCTTTTTGTTCACAGTGTAGGTAAGTCAACTAGAGAAAGGAAATAATATTGATAAGATTTTGCCAAAGATTACACATCCACAACGAAACGTTCAATTCCTCTATGGGAGGGTAAATATTCATCGTTTTTGCGGCGTTTTTTTTTTCGTCATTACCGTTTCGGCAATTGCTCGTGGTTATTTTTTTGTCAAAAATACAATACCGATCCTAAATCTTGCGCGATCTAAATTTTTTCAACTTTTCCTTCCGTTGTGCTAATAAACGTGCGATGGTAATGACGTTCAACCGACCGGTTGAAACGCTCGAATAAGTTCAGATTTAATTATTTTCATTTCAAACCAATATTTATCCTACCAAACACTACTCCTAAACCAGCCTAATATAATAAAACTATAAAAGTAAACCTAATAAACCGGTCCATGTATCTTAATTGGAGCGTAAGAACATTACTGTGTTAGTTTAGTTATGCAATGTTGATACGTGGGAGTGTAATGCGAGACCTGTCCACAGAAATTAGTGTTTGACATGAACATTCAGGTACTTGATATGTGGTACAGTCGAAGTCGATATATATTTAGCTGATAAAAGACAAAGTCAAAAAAAGTGAAGTGCAAAAAAATGACAGATTGTATCGAACATCGACAAGTTATCTTAGCTTTATACATGTTAATTACACATCTTCAAGTAAGCACAGGACTTTGTTTTTGTTTCTCTTATCTCAAAAAAAACAATCGATAAACAATTATTTTTACGTAAAGCGTCAGCAGGACAGGTAAAAAAAGTAAAATATAATGATTATTCATGGTTAAGGTAAAAATGTCCTTGTGCTCTCCATGCTGATGAAAAATAAATGATACCCGGCTGGCATTTCTATTACTCAAAATTAAAGTTGGCAACAATTGTGACACTGACGAAAACTCGGACATTTAAGTCCCTTAAGTTTTGCTACGTATTACGACAATATTGTATAACTTCATAGACGTTTCAGTATTTCTTTCCACGAAATCAATTAATTACCTTATTGTAGGTAACGTAAGGTATATTCTATAGGATCCTATTTATTTTAAAAAATTACAATATTATGCCCTATTTTTTTATCTTACTTTATACTCGTAGATAATTTTCATAGTCGAAATCTTACACAATGCGTTTAAAAGTAAATTTAAAGATATGACAAATTTAAATACATTAATTTTCCTTTAGGAATCTGTAATTATTTTTTTCATTTAATTTATTCTTTCTTTCTTTAATAATTATGTTGTCACTTGTACTTTATAAGAACCGCACGCTGATTTGCAAAATGTAAGTATTGTCCATAATTAAAACCTGTTCACATGGCACTGTTGTAACATTTCTTATTGGAAATAATAATCTAACTTGTACAATAACAGGTAACATTAGTATTCAGTACAGTAATGAGAAAAATATTGAATCAACTATACCGTCGTATACCCACTGTAATAGTCTAACGATTGCACAAGAAACATCTGAGATAAAAATATTTTTGAGAGTACAATGCAAAATAAGGTAGTTATGTCTGCATTATGCCATTTCATGTTTTTGAACTCGATACAAAATTTTATAAGCAGTTAAACATTTAAAACTTCATTTTATCTCGATAAAATATATATTCCTCTACAAATACCTCTTATTACCCCTTTACCTCTTAAATTGCATTGAAACTTAACTGGAATGCGTAGGAATCAAACATATAAGCCTGACAATATGAGCAGTATCACAATGTGTCCATAATTTAAATTGCCAAAAGTATCGCGATATCTGAGCTTCCAAAGAATCGCTACCGGTCGAGAAGTTCCAAAACCAACAGGAGGTAACCTCTTACCGAAAATACGTGTCAGTAATAAAGTAATCTCTGAATGTATATTTTGTAACCCTCTCGAGCTGTAACTTTTTTATCTGAGTAAATGAATATGCGGACGAGATGTCAACTTCCTACGGTACATTTATGTCCTACAAGCCCAGTTTAATATGGTAACAAGAAGGCTGGGAAAAAAAATGACGACATGGCATGTTTTGTTTAACATTTCAAGGTTTGCAATACAAGAAAAAAACTTAAATAGGCATAAATATTGCAATATTGAGAGCGTTTAGGTACCTTATGATACTCATAGTGCGTGAATTTATCGTCTAATGCTAAGAGAGTTTTTTATAAAGACATTTCCTACAGGATGTATATCGTGATAACTTTTAAATGCACCATCATTGAACGCAGACTTATGCCTATAGTGGTCACGAGTAACAGACATCCTGTAAAAAAATTGTGAATCGCTTAAAACTGTCGAATCATCATCATCATTCTCATCATGTCAGCCGAAAGACGTCCACTGCTGGACATAGGCCTCCCCCAAGGCTCTCCACTCAGACCGGTCTTGTGCTTTCCGCATCCACCGCGATCCCGCGATCTTAACCAAGTCGTCGCTGCATCTTGTTGGAGGCCTACCGACAGCTCGTCTCCCGGTCTGCGGACGCCATCGCACGCACCGGACGCATCGGACGCTGTCGAATATAAGTACCTGTTGTGAAGTATCAAATGTGCATGAACGCTACTATAATTTTAGATTTTCAAATTTAGTATTTCAGCTCACGTTAGACATAATGATTAGCTAAGGCACCAATTTAGTGAATCAGTTCTAGAAATGACGTCATCCGTGCTTATTTTATGAACTCATGGGCAATCCACAGTGTGAAAACAAAACGCTTGTAAAAATAAATCTCCACAAGGAGTAAATATTTGATCGATTTATTACGATGGAAGTCCCCGGTTCCATAATGATTATCCTGTTTTATTTATAGATATTTTGAATATTTAATGGACATTTGCCAAAGTAAATTAAACGTTATATGTACGAGTCCTTCCTAGCTAATGGATGGATCAATAGTACAGAACTTTATGGTGAAAATTGATCAAGAGATTAATTAAAAGGGTTCGTCAGAATTCAAAATATCATCACTCCCGGTTTCCCCCAGAACCCCCCCCCCATTTTTTCCCCTCCCCCTTTGATTTTTGTGTGTATTTTATACTATCTTCGACTGTCAAAAAATTCGGATCCCAAACTAGAATAAACATTTTGTTATACCTACCTAAAGGTAGTATCTACAATAAAAAAATACTATGGCCTTAAGACGAAGTAAATTTAAAAATATCACAAATAATAATTGTCAGACGAGGATTACTCTTAGCAAATATATTTTTATTGGGGAAAACCATTGAGTCTTCGAAAATTTTGGGATAACGCTATCCAAGAAGCAAATGCGTCAGTAACGTCAACGCACTTATTCATTGTTTGCTTAGCGAACAGTTCCAACAGTACCATAGTCGACAATCCTTCACCAGTTTTGAGAATCAGCTATTTGACATCACTAACCCAAAATTCCAACCAACACCCATATAATATAAAGTTTAACCAAGTAAACCAAACAAATTTACAATAAACTGACATAATAAATATTATGAATTATGATCAAACCCTTTTTGAATTTAACTTTAATTAAGAAGATCTTAAAGTACTTTGTTCTTCGCATTTTGAATACTTAGAAAATATCAAAACATTTTGAACAAAAAAAAATTTAAAGGTATAATTAATATGAAAAATTTCTTACCGTTCAGTAGACCATCTAATTACTGAGATTAAGGATCTCGGGCCTGATGTTTATTTTCCATTGCGATGGCGCCGGACAATATCTATCAGTAAGTAGAGGGTGGTCGCAATATAGCATGCCCGGGTATGTCACAGTGTTCATTGCAGAAACAGTAGGAGTATCAAAGTTTCTTACGTTAAACGGAATATATCCAATGGAACGATAAAAAGCAAACATGTTTAAAATAAACGAACTAAAATAAATTCCTTGCTCACCCGCGACCGTACGATAGCTAAGCTTATGCAAAATATGCGTGTTCATGCAGTTCCTCCACCTCCACACTGTAAGAACACACACAAATCACACAAACCCATCTATCACCACCACCACACTACACTGACGCGTTTCGAACTCACCAGAGCTCATCTTCAGAGTGACACAACCGTAACACCATGCTACCAGTTGTTAGACACCAACAACTGTGTGTTTAGTTCATTGATATGGACCTCCGCAAAGTAACGCCTGATTCAATAAATTATGTTTAAAATATTTCCACGTGATATTATTCACGTGATATTATTGTCCCATGATGTTATTTTGATTCCCTTAAAAACCACGTTGATACTAGTTTTTTTATGTAAATGTTTAAAATTTACTTCAGATATGATTTATGCAAACAAGACCTCCTAGAATTGCATACTCGGTGGCCATCAGGGCACGGCCACCATTTTCTTAGAAAGGAATTGAAATTTTGAGAACTATCTTTTTTTTTACATAAACGACAAAGCAACTTCACATTAGCGCACTCAGCCTTAATAATGCATCAAGCTTACAACTACGTACCTAACTGACGTATTTTTTAAATTAAGCCTATTAGTGCACCTACAGAATTTACGTGTTGATTATGTATTTTTTGGTGGAGAACTGAAATATGCCGCTGTGTTTTATTCAGCAGCCCTACATAGAAAGTAAAGTACCTACCTATTGCACAGTTGCCTTACTGATAATGACCGTAGACCGTGCTACTGGCGGCCACTAAATCACACGCTAATAACTAGCTAAGATACAATCTTTGCTTTCAATAACAAACTCAGCCAATTGTACTTACTTGGTGTCTTACTTTAGAAAGCTCCGCAGTTCTTTACCGGTTTGATCGCTATCTGCTGCATGGTCAATTTTCTAATGGTAGGTATTAATAGGAAAATGATACTAACTTAATTAATATGGGTTAAGGAAGGCTGAGGCAGTCGTTTTGTGATACATCAGCAGCGCTCGCAAAACATTTGAGACGGTGGATTCTATATAGTAGGTACACGTCCACTGAACGTTACATGAAGTTACATGTTTAGTTTTAGTTTTTTAACTAAGGGGCCCCATACATCCCTGTATTATTAGTATTATTTTCTTGTATTTTTTTCTTTTATTTTATACTTTAGTTTTTAAGTATTTTATTTGTTATTCTTTATTTTGAAAAAATACTTTCTGCCAAGTTTCTTGCGGCGCATTCTTCTTGGCAATGATGGTCTTTCCGAAAGCGGGGATTTAAAAAAATTACGTGTAAGAGTGCCTATTTACTGAATAAATGATAAAAAAATTGCCCAATATGGTCATTGTCATATCTTTTGACAAAGAAAAAAGCTCGCGTTACCCTTACTCTGTCATACTTGTACTTGTAGGTACTTGTAATCGAATTACACTGGACAACATTACATTAATGAACTACAACTGCAGGTTAAATCAGCGTTTTTGCGGCGTTTTTTATCGTCATTCATTACCGTTTCGGCAGGTATTATTAAAAGAGAGGATGGTCAGGGTTCATTTTTTATGAAGACTAAAGATAATACCGGTGCTAAATCTAGCGTGATCAAAATTCTTGTGATTTGTCCTTCCGTTTGCGCTAATATACGTGGTATGGTAATGAAGTTTAACCAGGTGCTCAAAATGCTCGAATTTTCACTCTTTAACATTACCTTGCTACTCCGAGAACACATCACATGGTATAAATAACTCAAAGTTGCCTATTATTTTTTGAGATACTGCCTTGCCCTACGAGAGCAGAATAGAAGCAGGGTGCCATCTATTGGGCTTGAGCGTGTCCAGTACTCGGATGCTTACCTAACTAAAGATAACTACTTAAATAAAAAAACTAATAAAATAGAATACCTGTGCTTCAATTAGAGTTACTTAGTTAAACGTAACAAAAAACAAAATACACCAACAAGGCTTTTAAGCGTGGGCTGCTCATTATCCGGCGACATTGTATCGACGTAATCGACTCATTGGTAGGTCCAATGAGACCAATGAGAATAAACGGGAACATTGGTGGGCTCATCAGTAATAAACGGGATGGGCATTGGACAATTACCAGTGGTTCAAAATAATAATACTTTACTAGTCTTGGCAGTTTTATGAAAATCTTTAGCGTTCATTCTAATATCAAAAATGCGAAAGTAACTCCATCTGCCTGTCTGTTTACCTCTTTACGCTTAAACCGCTAAACCGATTTAGATAAAATGTGGGACCAAAGATAATTTGAGAGCCTGGAAAGGCCATAGGATAATTTTATCTCGGAAAATCTTATAGCTCCCGTCTTCCCTTCCCCTGCTTTCTACTCGTCTCTTTTACTTCTTTGACCATATATTTAGTTACTCATATAACAAGAAGATAATACATACATGATAACAAAACTCAATAAACACAAAGTAAATCATCTACAAAACTGACCCACTGTTTTTACTTCACTACGTCAACATTCATTGTAAATGGTCGCGATTAATACAAACGCCTGCATTATTACCCTTCGATCAATCTACTAACCACGTATGCATTATTCAGATGCGTTTAACTGCACTTATTATGTTCTGTGAGATTTTAAGTTTTTTTCACAATGGAAGCTATACCAGACTTACGCATAGTAGTTAAATAAATCGAATTTAGCTTGACTTGACATGTTACGGACTACTTAATTCGTAGCTCTTCCTATCGGAGCGCATGCCACGGCGGCTAAATGGTAACCACTCAGAAAGCAGAATGAATGAGTCAATAGCAAAACAACCTACGTAATCTGAGTTAAGTGCAAGTGATGATATTTGCATTTAAATAGGACTTAATGTGGTGTCAGAAGTTTAAACTTTGATTTTCATTTGTATGAAAAACACAGCGAAACCAATCTTGCTTTAAACTCCCTATCTCCACTCACGTGAAGTAATTCACCGCCTACCTGATACAGCGATATAAAGCTGAGCTGAAAATCCTGTTGAACTAGGTACATAATAATTTAGGGCTCTTGCCTTCACATAGGGCGGTAAAAGATTGCTAGTATTAAAAATCTCTAAATATCAATTCCTTTATATCGCGTAGCATATACCTAATTACATTTCAAAATACTTACTGACATTACTATAGTTGGCGTACGGGCGATTCAATGTATCACTTCGCTTCGCCTGCAGAGTACCGAAGCCTTTACTAAGAGGTATCTAATAAATGATAGGGCACTACAAAAATGAACGCTGTTCATCACGCACCAGAAAAAAGAGATCTTTTGTTTTTTTTTTACAATAGTGTATGCCTACCTTTAAATCAATTACCCTGCTAGTAACCGTATTTTGTAGGTACATTGTGTTTACGAGTAAACTTTTGTCGGTGTATCTTAAGTCTCAACACCATGTATATATGCTTTTATATATAAAATACATCATAAATTATAATTTAAGATGTAATTTATATTAGTTTCTAATCTAGTGCCTACGACTAAATGAAAATGTTATTTCGTGACTAACCTTCCCAAAATTAACTAATGAAATACTACTGTAGTCTATACGGAATTGTGCAAGGCTATTTTGAAAAGTATATATTTTGTTTTCCGTGAACTTCTAACAATAAACCGACTTTTATTTGATACTTACAACTGATAAGTTCTTAGAAACTAAAGGCCAGGGCACTCGTGAGCTAGACTTTAACATTATCTCCGAAGAACTGGCACGACTAAAAAGAAAGCCCGCTAAAATAAACAATATGTTCATAAGAAGATTTTTATTATCCTTTATTTGGGACATAGGGATCGCAGATGGCGAAAGATTATAAGTAGAAAACCCTACTGATGCTGCTTCTGTCGACGCAAGTTGTATTGAATATTAAATACTTATAATCAACATCTACCTGAACATAAACAAACAACAAAACATCTAAGCAAAAAATATTACAATGTTACTGGCAAGCATTTAGGATGCGTTGATAATTGAAAGAAATTACTTTATATACCCAACAGCTACAAAAACAGCCGCTCAGTCGTCAAGTGCATCAAATAATCATTTTTCTTCTATTCTTTCTTCGTAAACTTCCTTAATTTTAGGGCCATATTTTTTTTTAAAGGATTTGTCAGTAGATGATGCTTTCCGTCTTATCAAAGACGTTTTTTCTTATGTTAAAAAGATTGCATTTTTTCTTTTCTTTTTCTTAACTTATCTCATTTCATCCCGTTGGGTGCTATCTCGGATTAATTGGAGGGGCATCATTTGTCTCACCAACAAAGTTTTATGCGTGACTAATTACAGACACATGCTCCTCACCTGGCCGCAATCACAGCCGCCATCACACAACTAATTGGATGCATTATATTATTGACTGTCTAATGATGATTTTATTTTTTCAACAGCCAATTATTTTTAAACCCATTAAAAGTAATAACTTTTAATGAATTATCGAACAAATTAACTATAAAAACACTTCGTAAATTATGTAAGAGCTAGGAACTACTGATGCAAGAAAAACGCCTCTATTACCAAAGAAATGTGGGACATTAGTTTTCCGACGTCTGCTGCAGTTGCATAAATAAGTTCCTTTTAGAAAGCTGGAAATCTTTCTTCACAGTGTTTGCCTGTGCAATACCGTCCCTACCCGCCATGAATCCTGCGCCCCATCATTAATAAACTTTCACTAAGGAAATGCAATTTTCTAGAAAACGGTAGCGTGAAGACCAATAGGGTTTCTCTTTTTACTCGTCCGTGGCCGCCGGGGGCTTCGTTACAGCATAATGTTGGCCCTAACTAGGCTTTGAAATACGACCTACATTGGTTAGAATGTAAATCATTCGCTTTTCTCCCACAGAAAGCAACTGGACCGTGAAACACCGTCGAAAAACATTGCGATGTTGTTGTAACTTGTCAGCGGATAGCGCCCCGCGCTTTTGTACTTTCAAGTTTAATCTGCATAATAAAAGCGACGCCGCATCCACTGAGATCCCACATTCCGCACCCGGTGCGTCCTTCACCTTTCGCCGAAGGAAAGAACACGACTTGGCATCTCAGCCTCAAACAATGAAGTAACCTGTCTACTTGCAAAACTTTCCGCGTGCAGAAATCACGTTTTGATACAGCTTTTGTGATTTCTTATCTGGAATAAGTAAAATAAGGCGCGTACTAGTTCACTTGTTTCGTCACTGTTGCAGAGTCGAAGATAATCAAATGTTAGAACGGTATCGCCTTCGTGACCTTTCTTGCCGCGACTGGAAGGGTCATAGTTTACGTCAGAGAGCTTCTTGATTTAAGGTTGGTGATATAAAAGAGCATAGGTGTTACGAGTTAATCCTGTCCCGGTGAACAATGGACACGATGGATGGATGGATGGATTGTACACGATGATGGTAAGATCTGCGCAAATGGGGCTTAACTGCGCGCCTCTGTTGCATTCTTCAAACTTCATCCAAAATCGAATCAAAAATAAATCATCAGCTGCCCGCAATTTCCTTTCATCGCGAACAATATTTACTCAGGTTTCAAGTACCTATTTAGTAGTAGTACTAGTTGATGCTCCTCAAATATATACAGTGCGGACGTACGTTCACAGCTAAGATAGGCTATGTAACCCATCTTAGAGCGCATGAGCGCCAAATAGCTAACTAGGAGTCGAGGTGGTCGCCATGGCCGAAATCGGTCGGATCGTCGTCTACTACTACTACTAGTTGATAAAATATCGACAGTGAGTAATTAAGTGATCGCAAAAAACGCCATATTTTTAACCTTTAAGCTCTGTCTCACGAAGGATAAGGCACGGATATCCACGTAGCCAGGCAGGACAGAACACAAAAGAATCTCTTAAATACCTACTTACACTTAAGTATAATTGTTACAAAGACGGCCCACTCCTTTGAAAACACGTCTCAACCGAGCTTAAGTTTTACTTTTTACGCGCTTAAGTCACTAGAAGTCGCAACTAAGATTATATGCGTGGTTAAGGACGAATTATTTGTTTCTGCGAAATTTGAACCTCATTCAGGCAGAAATTGCACATATTTCTAAAGCCACAAACGTTAATCTTGCTACGAAACTAAACAATACGCATGCGTACACTGCCTTAAGGTTCTTTGTCCACAACTTTGTACTTCAGTTTTAAACTCTGGAGTCTGACGCTTATGGCTTAGCTGTAAAGTTTGTAACTGAATGGTTTAGCTTTGGACTTCGTAGTCTTGAGGTGTGTAAAATGCACAATACGTTTTCCTAATAATAATGAGCAAGCTTTATATTAATGGCCGTGGAGAGGTGTTGGGCAGTCACGAAGCGGGGGTCCGTCGGATTTAACTTGGCGAAATCAATAACGGAGTACAATAAGCTAATGAGTGAATTACGCAAGGTACCGCTATTCTTTCGATTACCGGTTGTTGATCTCGTGGCAAGAAATACAGCGAATGGATGTGTTAGCGAAAATTATTTACGAAGTGTTACTAGGTACGATGGCCATACAAATAGTGAAAGAAAGAGAAAGAAATAAAATATACTTATTTAACGTACACTTTCTTTTTTACTAATATTATAAATGCGAAAATAACTCTGTATATTTGTTACCTCCTCAGTCTTAAACCGCTGAACTGATTTAGATGAAATTTGTTACTGACATAGTTTGACACCCTAGGACAGGACGACTAGGACATAAAATGATAGTTTTTATATCCCAGAAAATTGCATAGTTTCCACGAGATAGCGATAAACGAATTCTATACTAAGACAATAATAATAAAATAATAGTACCTGAAAATGAATACTCTCTTAGAAATGCAACTAAAACTCACACAGTAATGATTATAAAAATCAAAGTCAAGCATGTTGGCAATAATTTTTAAGATAGAGAAACGTAAAAGAAATAGTTGCAGAAATGCCAACCCAAGGTTTTTTTACAAGCTTTTATTTAGTTTCTCCTGTCCTGTTGTCTGTCTGTCTGTTTGTCTGTAATCAAATCTTGCAAGTTAAATTTGACCAACTTCCAGTAGTCAGATTGACTTGAAATTTGGAATACTTATGTAAATCGCATGACAATACAATAATTTAGTAGTGACATCCTGATAGTCCAGCCAGGATCGTCTTCGCAGGACGGAACTCTTCAACGGTTAATAGCATCGACTTGAAATTTAGTATGTAAATGTAGTTTGGGTGACAATGCAAGTACAGTCAACAAAAAGAAGTCAGCAAAAAAAGCTTGTATTAAAAATGAAATTTTTATGGTTAGGTTATTTTAAATGTATAGAACAAGTCTTTTTAGAAACTTTATCAACATTTCAATTTAATAGCACTAGGTAGTAAACAGTTATTACCAATAGATAAATTGTTCAGTACTTAGTAGTACAAAAATGAATTTTCAGTGTATGAAACTTGATACAACCATTTTAGGAACTTCATATCTTCACTCACCAACTTGTTTGACGAGTCATAGAGTTGGCATTTCCAGTACGAGTAATGTAATGTAAGTCGGTGTTCAATACACACCAATTCATATCAGAAGACAATGGTTTTAATAGACTCAAGGTCAAAACGAAAACAGCAAATATCTATCAGAGTTGCAGCTTGCAGCGCGCTTTTTTAAGCAACATTGTCGCAACAACTAATGAATAATGATTGAGCATTTTATTCACAGGTGTTATTTATCCATAATGTCATGTCAAACATACAGCACTTCTACGAAATCCCCAGCAACCTTGGCTATGATGAGTCCATAATGAACCTAAGTACAAATTAATGTTGTTACGAAAAGATGTTCACACGCCCAAAGCATCATGTCGAAAAACCTTTCTCGGTTTTCACATCGTGATGCAATGGCTTATTTATCTTAAACGTTTTAACTCTAATTTGACAATGATAAATTGAACATATTGGTGGGCAATTTGATATAGGCTTGTATTTGTTATTATTTGGTGTAGGTAACGAACACAAACGAGCACAAACTTTACGGTGAGGGAAACATTGTGAAAACGTAAACGTAAATTGTTGCGTGATGTGAACATTGTTGCTAGACAAACTGGGATCTAAGACAAGTGTTAGTTAAATATGTCTTCGGGATCCAACACCTCGCACTTGTGTGTACCTACCTATACAAACTTTGCCATACTTTTTATCGACATCACGGTGGGAAAGGTGTTGTTACGATGCCGCACCAATGGTGTATAAATTAGACGATTCCTAATGTAGGTAAGGGTAGAGGTACCGATTTTGGCCACCTAAAAACCGTTTTTGGCCAGTTGATATTTAAGTATTAAATATACAAAAAGTTATAGTATTAAAACAATATTTTAAGGGATTTTTCAAAATTGTATACTGAAACGAATAAAGTTTGTAATGTTTTATTACTTTTAATTTATTTTAAAACGTATTCTATATTTGAACAATAAATGGCCATAAACTGTACAGTGGCCACAAACGGTACTTCTGCTTTATGTATATCCCCTAGGGATCCCTTCGACACCCGTAATTTTATTGTCTTTGACCTTAGAACTTTGACCCCTTACAAAAAGTACCAGCTGAAAGAAATGCGTTATGTGAAATACCTAATAATATTCCTTTTGAATTTCAACCTTTCAATACAATCACCACATTAAATGTTATGACCAACAACTGTATGAAATTCAATAGTTATGACTAATGAAAGGGGGCGAAAGAAAATTATGACTATTGAAATTATGACCAAAGATAATATGACGAGCAACGATTATGACAAACAACGGTAAACCAAATCGAAAGTTTAACGTTATGAGAGTCAATATAGACCCGGATCCCTAGTGTTCTGTAGGCGTAACTTTCGGTACCTTCGAAATTCATAATCATAAGCTAATTTTCGACATAAAATGAACTATTATTGTCTTAAACTTTTGCGATTTTCACTCATATTATTTTATTACACCCGGGATTCAAACGCGACTAATTCATTGCTAAAATTATCTCGTTTAAGTCCCGCTTGAATTTGAGTAAATAAAGTAAATTGTTTAAAATCATTGTTCGCTTTTTTCACTCTTAAAAGGTTTCAAAGGCTTCTAACAGGAAGTAGCAGGCGTATCGAATAACCGGCCGTTTCGGGAATTTATCGTGGATCCCGTCCCGGATTTATGAGACATCCCGCGGCTACCGTTATCATGTTCCATCGGACGAGATTACATCCTTCCTTCACAAACATGTATTCTCTGATAACCTAATAAGGTCCAGTTCCTAGTAACTCTTGGTTTAGAACATACATTATACGAACCATAAAGCGCCAGTAGACACGACGCGTGATGCACCTGTCCGCTTTAATCCGGTAACAATAGATACGAGTACGTCCAGATTTATCTAAAAGGTAATAATTATTCTTATTATACGTCTCAAAATAAGTTTTAGCCGTGAATTCCCGTTATTTATTTACTTTATCGTCTTACCTGCATTTACCGGCATTCCTGTAACCTTATTCATTTTAACCTTATTTATTCATTGTGTTTATACTTCTTTGTGTGTTAATGTTTGATGGTATGGTATATTTCAGAATTTTTTTTTTTATTCGACTGGATGGTAAACGAGCAAGTGGGTCTCCTGATGGTAAGAGATCACCACCGCCCATAAACATCTGCAACACCAGGGGTATTGCAGACGCGTTGCCAACCTAGAGGCCTAAGATTATTGGTATTTTTTAATTTATGACGGTGGAAGCATTCTACACTTCCACTGAACGCAGATATAGTTAGTGTTTAGTTTTGTAACTAAGGGACCCCATACATCCCTGTATTATTATTATTTTGTATTTTTTCTTTAATTGTATACTGTAGTTTTTATTTGTAATTAATTTATTTAAAAAAAATAACTTTCTGCCAAGTTTTTGCGGCGCATTCTTCTTGGCAATGATGGTCTTTCCGAAAGCGCTGGTAGTTTAAAAAATGACGTGTAAAAGTGCCCATTGGCCTATTTACTAAATAAATGATTTGAAATTTGGTACTGCCGGCGGATTTGGTTTAAAATTCACGCACAAAAAAATCACAACTTATTTATAGACATTACAAAACCTGTTAAACCGCAGGGTTAATAAACTTGTAAATTATACTGTAAAAATACCGGCGATCGATGCTCTTTCAGTGCATTGTCCTATCGAATTATTATGCTTTTGTGAAATGAATGACGGAACAAGTTTAAGTAACATGACGTTCTTATCTGCAATCATGTCCGCCATTTACCTGTTGGTTGAAAGTTTGTAACACGACACCTCTTTGGTCGGTAACCGCGCTGCAATTTTAATTTTCGGCTACAAGAAATACGAGATGTGAGGTCACGTCTGTGGAGGATGAATGTTTAATTGCTTATCCTGGTACTGCACTGCATGAAGCTTCGAAGTAAAAAATATTAGATGTATAAAATAAATTTCAATCTAATTAGTAAGTCAAGGCAAGTAAAGTTAATCAAACCTGCAATCACTTATTAAAAAATTATTGTTACCTCTGTTTTACTAACTTACCTACCCTTGACGTCATCGCGCGTTTTATGTTTACTACGAAGTTTCGGCTACGTTTCACTGTAGTAAGTGATAGCTATATATGATTACAAATAGTATTTATGAGTCAAATTCGCGAAATTTTAAAAGATTACTTGGGGTTTTTTTCACAAAGTTGCTTTGTATGAGACATTGACATGTTCGGGTTCTTCTACATTGAGTCATGTAAAGATGTAAGAGTAATAGTAGAGACAAAAGTTGTAGACGTTTCTTACACGTCCGTGAAACCGTATATGAATACGTTCTTAGTCGTTGTCGATACCTTTAAGACATCTTCTGTATGCATAAAGCTTTGCTATAGGTACCTCGACGTGTTTGTTCGTGATACTCGGTAGAACCCTGTCGCAGGGAGTGTCAGCAGCCTTTATCAAGATTCTTTTTTGATTTGTAACCTAAACGTTAACATAAATATTTTTAAAGTTCGGATTAATATGTATTATAAGTAGGTATTTAATTGACTCTATTTAACGACCATTTTAATTGCCTCGATAATAATTCCTTAAGCCCATATTTAGTGTGCAAACTCTATAAATCAACGTTTAATAACCACCGCAAAGTTTGATATCTTTATCGTGTCTATATCGAACTAATAGCGTAAAATCGTGAATTTGCGGGTTATACGTGTAATAAATAGGTATTATTAATTATTTCTCGGTCGAAAATTAATAGGTTACTGTCTAATTTGGATTTAAATTGTTTATTATCAGCTCCGCAAAACTGTTCCTTTGAAATAATAGCTGTCAACGAGGTCATTAGTTTAAGCAAGAAGCCCAAGTACATTTGGAATAGTGACTTAATAAATGTTCATTGTATTTTTCATCATCTATATCAACACTCTGTATTATTTTAATGAACTATCAAAACGTGATTCCCCCATAAATTGTATGTGGTAATAGTGAGTTGGAGCGTCATACGTCGCCGACTCAATTGATTAACTATTTATTTGACTCTGAAAACAAATAAAATAAAAAAATAGTGAAGTGAATAATAATAATTGTGTCTCAGAATTATTGACTAAGTTTTTCGAGTAAAACAGTTGAATTATAATACAATAACACTAACTATATCTAGTGTTGCCATGCCAGAGGTGTCCCGATTTTCACGGGACGTCCCAATTTCAGGAGTCCGGGGACGGGTCCTGATTTGCAGATGATCAGGACGCTAAAATACCCCAATAAATTAATAAACTTATTTCCAGCAAATTTAACTATTATTGTACGATTAAATAATAAGATTTAAAAGAAAGAAAGAAAGAAACAAAGAAAATACATTTATTTAACGCCATACGATACTTCACCATCCATCCATCCATCCATCGCCATTTACTTGTAATATTAGTTGCGAAAATCGATAAATTAAGCAGTTATAACCTTTAAATCCCGATTTGTTTTACCATCTGTCTCGGTTTTAATTCAGTTGGATCTGGCAACATCAACAATATCACACTTAGACAATACATTACACTTAGGGGCTGTTTCACCATCCATTGATTAGTGTTAACTGGCGGTTAGGTGCGATGCCGTCTCTGTTTGTTTTGTTCGAATAGACGGAGACGGCATCACCTTTAACCGTCGGCTACCGCTAGTCAATGAATGGTGAAACAGCCCCTTAAAAAATACTACAATATAGATACTTAAATAAAAAATCCAAGAAGAGGATCAATTTTGAACATGAAACTACCGTGAGACTCACTCATATTAAATAAACTCGATTTAAGACGTGAGTTATCCGTTACAATATCATTTAATAAGAGAACGAAGGTGTCGACTTTCATCACATTTTAGAAGCAAGAAAGATCTTACCTAGCTACCTTTACTCATCCTTGCGCCGTCAGTAGTAGGTACCTAACTGGCACTCTCAATAAAGTCGTAATTCCATCCGTAAAATTGGTAGTCATAAACACAAGCTTATTACAAGCTACATGGAGCTATAAACATACAAATCAACAATAAAAGACAACATTTCTGTAAACACAGACCCCACGTAAAACGGCCAGCATCCGTAATTAAAACCGCAATTACTGAATAATTATGAATTTTTGCCATAATTCACTGGAACAATACCATAGGTAATTTTAATTTACAGTCTCATTGTTTTTTTTACTGCGTTTATTAGCTGCGTGTTTTTATGCCAAAAAGTTTGATGACGGGCTGAACGCAGTTATTTTCACTGGCATAAAATAGCTAACAATTCCTATTATAAAATGTGTTGAACAACATTCCAGCACCTTGTAATGAGCGGATGTCGAGAATCGATAGCAAAATTGTGGGCATATTTTATAATTTAATTCGCATACATTTTGAAATATACTCTAGCAACGCAATCTTAAAGCACACGTTTATTCGAGCTCAAGAAATTTTATTGGAATGGTAACTTAGAGTTTAAAATATAGCTCTGAAGTAGTCTTTACTGTATATGGGATAGAGGCTAGGTTGTGAGTTTACAGAAAGGCTCAGCTGGCGCCATGCCAATGTAAGAGCGTGTGCGATGGTATCGCTGGTTACTGAATACTGCACTATTTAAAATTTTACTAAATAACGAAGCAACGTCTAGTCGCGCTTCAAGACTAGGTAGCATTCAGGGTAAGAAATTTTTATTTGTTTGTAGCGACGTCTCTTTAGGTCTTTGTAATAGATTTCTGAAGTTAACAATCTCCATGACTTCGTTGCTTAGGTATTACAGATGAGCAATTCTACCATCATTCTAATTAATATGTAAATGCGATGATCATGGGTGTGTATATGTGAATTTTTTACTCGGACGGATTTTGATGAAATTTGGTATGTAGATTTATGACTTTTTAATTCAATATTCACGTAGGGCTGGTGTGTACGAGTTTAAGAATTCGAAATCAAATCGAAGAGCGATAATTATGAAGACGATATTATGAAGGGCTTTTACTTCTCCTCACATCATGGTTTCACTTGAAATGGCCTTGAACGTACGCCCGCATTTTGTCTTTACTTAACCTAAGTAAGTTATTTACCTCGTCTTTCTGTCGAGGACAAAGGGTCAAAATAAGTTGGTTTTTAGGACTCTGCAACGACCGTAACTTGCTGTCCTGGTATACAAAATTCATCGGTGCTCTCACTTTTCACTTTCAAAACACCAAAAACACCTAACATTGTCGTCTGAAAGTGGCATTTTACACATATAGAATTTATCTAAGTTGACGTGAAATATGATATAGAATGGCATAACTATTTTTAGGGTTCCGTACCCACAGGGTTAAAACGGAAGCCCAATTACTAAGACTTTGCTGTCCGTCCGTCCATCTGTCGCCAGGATGTATGTATGAACCTTGATAGTTAGACACTTGAATTTTTTCCAGATTATGTATAACTGTGGCCGCTATAACAACAAATACTAAAAACAGAATAAAATAAATATTTAATGGGGGCTCCCATACAAAAAACGTGTTTTTTTTGCTAATGAATGTTGTATAGATGGTAAGGTACGGAACCTTCGTGCGCGAGTCCGACTCGCACTTAGCCGGTTTTTTATTGTTGTTTTCGAAAAAAAAAACAGGTATACGCAGGAATACGCTTTTTATACATAGTAGTGAGCGTAGGACGTCCACCAACAAGACGGACGGATGTCCTGGTTAAAGCCGCAGACACTCACGGTGGATGCAGGCCAATTCCAACCGAAGCGACTGGAGGTCTATGGAACCCGGTAGGTACGTGGATTGGACGTCTTACGGCTGATATGACGATGTCAAGGGTACACGAAATATTTCATCAGGATGTTGGGTAAGATTTACTTAACACCTCTGTAAAAAATTAACTAGAATTTTTATTTCAGAATTTAGTCACGCTCTTGACGCGGTACACTTTAAACATCGATCAATTTATAAACAGTTATAAACCACAATTAAAAAAAATGTAAAGCATTAATTCCCTGTGTTCAGTCAAAATAACCCAACCATCTGATGAAATATACCGGATAAATTAAACACCTTGTATTTCTAAGTGCACAAAATACCTCATTTTCCTTTGTAATGTAAACTGTCAGACAGTGAAACTTCTTACCTATTTATGTACTCTGAATGCTACATTTGATCTGGCAGTCTTACAATCAAAAGTGAATGAGCATCCTATTTGACAAAGAACAACTTCTCTGCAAAATAAAACCGCCCACGCAAACTTTAAATGTAGGTAAGTACCTATGTTCGTTTTAAGTTTTAAGAGCGTAGGTAATACAAAGGAAAATGGGGCTTTAAATCTGTGCTGTTTTCTTAGAAAATATTTTTATATTTTGTAAGTTGTTTGTAGGTAAATATTGGTTCCAAATAATTGCTTTCAGTCTCAAGGCGAAATAAGAGTGGCGTCCCTTGTAGAGCCGGCGAATATGCAGTCTGCCCTGCGCTCTCTTGCTTTAACCACGGTACATCGAAATTGTTGGAGTCTTGGAGACCAAATTACTAAAGAATTACTAATTGTATTACTAATGTATTTTTGTGAAAAAGCGAATAAATATTTATATTCTATCCTATTCAAATTAACCCCTTAAAAACTTATTTTTACTTATTTTAAATCAAGCAGAATGTAATCATGTACCTACATCTTCCTGTACGTTAAATAAGTAATAAGTAAGTAATTAACGGCATAGTAAATTTTAAAGTTACTAATAATTCATCGATTTTGAGCCTGTGGCTCATAAAACGTTACCAACATATATTAAAGTATCAAATAATTATTCGATTGCGATCAACGATTCGATTTGAAATTTTAATAAATAACGACGATCATTCGATATATCAATACGTGAATGATCCGATGTTTTGTGTGAATATTTCTAAATCTCTCGTCAGTTTTCCATTTAAACTTTTCAAAAGAAAAGCTATCATGCTGACGGCATTTCAAACAACCCACTTGCATTGTTCTACATTTCAGAGATAAACTAAACATTTAGGAATATCTCCGCAGTAATACCTTATCTCGTGGCCGCACTTCGTCTCAGCAAACACTCAAAGGACCTACTGGCAAACATAAATAATTAAATATTTTCATTTCAGACAACGATGCCTACACAGTACTCTCCAAAACCATGACCCAGATACAATCACCGGATTAAGTTACCTTTAAAATGAGGGAAGTTCCTTTATTACATCATCGTTGTCAGGAGCATTTTTTACACATAACCTTTTATACTTTGCCATGGTTGTGTCATTTCAAGATGATCTCTTTGACAGTAAAGTAAATCTTTGACAAAAATTGACAATATATATTATTGACTTTTGACATCACTCTAAAAATATCATTGCATTGTCACAGACTGGCTCTACCACAGTAATTAAATCTCTGAAAAGCTTAAATAAAGGAAGAATATAATTACAGGTTTTGATGATTTATGGCCATCCTGAATTAGTGTTTTGAAATCCGTGATAAAGATCAAGATTTTTATTTTTAATATAAGGTTAGGACGAAGGCTTTTACAAGTGTAACCTGACGGTGTTACTGTTCCATAGTCTCAATAAATTAGCCGAAAATTTATGTGAGACTAGATATTTACCTGTACTGATATAACGAAGATGACATCTGTATATGGAGCAAATGCACCGTAAACACGGTTGTAAAGGCCATAACTCCAAACCAATTCAAAACATACTTTCCTCGATTATTGTTGGCTACTTTTATCCTAAAATTAAGTAGTCTTCAGGAGATGCTGAAAAAGTTACGGGTAACATAATTACAAACTATAAAGTGAAATTTTCCAGTTAAGTGGTTTTTGGTTTAAACAAAATCTAGGAGGTCACTTCTATTTATTTAGCCAATTCTAAATATTTTTCCTTTCAAAAAACTCTGAGAGGTGTATGGTCTAAAGTCGCGCATACCATAATCGTTGTTTTAGTTGAAGATTCCAGTCTTAGGTAATAAAATGTATGCAGTTAGCTAATACGATAACCAATCACTGTTCGATGTAAACATTTCTATTTACACTCAGCCTGCTCGGGAACTTGTTACTTGCGCAAGCTTTTGTAGGAATCTTGATAGTTGATTAATATCCACATTCGCAAAGAAATCTTGCACCCCGGGGGCGAGGCGCTAGTTAGTGGTACTACGATGAATAAAACGATAGAGAAGTTAACGCAACAAGGAATAATTTTACAAGATTTTGTATAACTTGCTGTGTTAGTTTGTACAAGCTTTTTAACTTGCTGTCAAATCTTTTAAGTCGATTTTATTTAACGCACTTCTTAGAATGAATTCATTTTTTTCTTTTCTTTTTTACTAACCTATTTGTTATTTTTTGTACATTTTGTATATAAATAAAAGATGAACAGTGGCTAAGAAAGAAACTATTTTACGATGTCTTTGGTGTGTAACTAGGAAAAAAGTCTAACACACCCACACATCCATCTAACATCTGGTAGCATGGTGTACGGTTGTGTTGCTCTGAAGATGAACTCTGGTTGAGTTCGAAACGCGTCAGTGTAGTGTGGTGGTGGTGATATATGGGTTTACTTGTGTGATTTGTGATTTGTCTTACAGCGTGGAGGTGGAGGAACTGCATGAACACGCATATTTTGCATAAACTTAGCTATCATAAAGGTCGCGGGTGAGCAAAGAAATTGTTTTAGTTCATTTTCTTTTGAAAAAAATAATTTATTTTTAATTAAAACATGATTTATAATTGATTGATTCTGGCGTTACTTTGCGGCAGTCCATGATGAACCACACCCTACTTGCCACTCCACGAGCCCTTGCGGTCGCGGAATAGCAAAATAAAAGGATGTAGGTAATTATTTGTTATAATTTCCTAAGTTTAAGTATTCTTTGTAATGTCTAAGTTAAGTTTGTGGCAATAAAGATGTTTATTATTATTTAAGCTTCAACTTGCAATGTTCATAATGTGAATTTTCTGATTTTGTGATTAATCTGCGCCAGATTGTCTGATCGCGGATTACAATTGACATTAGATCATTTTGCTCCAAAGTTAATTACTTACTAATAATTAATCTTGTAAACAAATTATACTATGTGATACTTTTTCAATCAATTTAACCGATATCATACATTCTGAATACACAACGGCTAGTCGATTAGTTACATTTAATTAATAGTTGTTGTCACTGTAATAACAATAACAATTCAAAATGGTAATAAATATGTCTGTAGCCAAAACGAAAGCACATTTTCTCTCTACGGAATAACTTAGCACTCTACCTTGAAACTTGGATATCAGTTACACCAAAAGGGAGAAAAACGCTATAGAATGAAGTCGGTTAAAAAGTATGCCTCAGTAGTTTTATTTATTAGCTTCTTACTTATATGTAAGTTCCCTATCTACTATTACTGCTAACTACTCGCTGAACTCATTATTTCCCTCCGTAACGTAGAGCCCGAGATCCGGTTTCACATTGTTTCAAACTTTTCAATGTTTAAATCGATTTATAGTTTCTCACAGATAATGAGCGGATCAGGCGAGAACTAGCAATTTCAGAGTGCCCTTTGCTCTATTTTCAATGAAGTGTGGAGAAAATAATAGCGCGTTTTCAATGAACGCTTTTACGAGGCGAGTTAATTTTAGCGCAATAGTGTCAGTTTTATATCAGAAGAGGCATAGTTTTTGTTTTACATTGAGAGAAGTTTAGGAATTTTTTAATAACTAGTTACCGAAGATTCCCTGCTATTCTTTTAATGTTTCTTTAAGCTAGGAGGTGCAATATTGTCTTTTCCAGATGTTATTGGTATTCATGTATGTATATTATTTTCGTATAAAAACGTAACGTAATAGACAATGCGCTGCTTATATTACTAGAGCTAGAAATTTGGAATTTGGCAAAATAAAAATACCTCGAGGATCATGGATATGTACTAAATATTTTTTTTTACCTAATGAGTATTAATTGATTCACGGTATTAAGCTTCTATTGTTTTAAACGTTCCAATTCCAATCTATACCTAGTGCCATCCACGAAGACGCGTGATTTTGACAAAATTAGCCATTAATGACATTGTAATAAGAACCACGGCACGCGTCATCGTGAATGACTCTACCTATATTTTGTTAAAAAGCGTGAAGACCTACATCGCTAATTCATAGGAAGAAACAATAATGGCATAAACGTCGAATAATCCCTATTTTTATATTTACAAAGATATTTCATGATCTATAACTCGAATTATTGCGAAAAAGGTTTTTTATTATGGTATTAAAGATGAAACTTCTTTTTAATAAAATATGATAATTCTTGCGTCCTCTCGCTTTGCACGCCGAATCAAAACGTCAAGTCAAATAGGGATGAACGTCACTTTTAGTGACGTGCCATTGTACGGTATAGTTGACCATTTCATAACAATGTTACCTTTAAGCTAAAACAAAAAAAGCTAACAGAAAGAATCTACAACCGCAATATATGCCTCTGCTTCTTTAATAGCTGATTGATCGGGCTCGTTCTGGTGTAACTGATACCCGAAATCTTGACCGGGAACAAAACAAGCTTGCACAATTATAAAGCTACCGTAAATTATTTATGAGTGTCAGAGATATCACAACATGTGACACGCACTTTAATGTCATATCAATCACCGTCACCAACGAAACAACAATTGCATTGCAGCTAGAAGTCAACACCACAGATTTACGCGTAAAGACAACTCACTATAAACCATTCACAGAATTGCATTCTCCACCAAACAAAAGAACGCGTTTTTTAAAAGCAATTTGCACAGCTCCTAAAAAAAGATCATCATCACTTTTGGTGTTCACAGAGCTAACACTTAATGAACATAAAAGATGGATTGTATGAAGTGAAATAGCCGTCCCATAAAGGTTGTTGTGTCAGAGATTACCGCTACTGGACATTCATTAGTGACCACGCAATATTCGTAATGGTTTATGCAATGTGGTTTAAAAATACAAATTAGCCATTTAGCGTTATCTGCGAACTCGTTTGAAGCAACTGACACCTAATATATAATTGAGGACATAGAATTGTACCTGGATGGGGTTAAGAAGCGTGCTTTTCTTAGTGGACAAACTCAAGTATTTTTTTTTAACATTTTAATGATAAATTAGGTAGGTCTTGGGCTTAAAGATAATTAAAAGTTCGAGAAAATAAAGAAATCGAGAGAACAATATTCTAATTTTATTGTGTTTTATTTAAGCTGGAAAAAGTTATGGCTTTACGAATGTTTTTTGCGATCTTTAAGGAGTTGAAAAGTCAGAAAAAGGCTCTTTTGTTGCCTACACAATGGCTCATCCTGCAAAGACGGCAGTGCCCGGTTGCGATTCCGAGGCTTCAAGCGTTCTTAATCCTATTAGGATTGTGAAATACATATATTTTAATCATGTTCCTTTAGCCCGTACCTACTTATGCGTTTGGTGTCAAACGAATCTTTGAAAATTGTCCTTCTGTCATCTTATGTGGAGTAAATGTAAAGCAGTATTTAATACATATAGCGACTAGTATGACAGACACATTTGCTCTTCAGATTCGCGACAAACGTTACCATGTTACTTTATGACATTGACCTGGCATTCTAGGATTAGTCTGCCACTAATCCCATCCCCACGATATTGTGACAGCAACAAGGTCACTTACAACACATTGACAAGTTCATGACCCGCTAATAACATCACATCATCAGACAGAACTGAAATCTGCAATGTGGCGGATCGCAACTTGTCTCTTCGAGGTCTACTTCTGGCTCAATTAAGGTCGGCATTGAGTGTTTAATTAATGTAATGTATACTCGTAACTATCTTGATAAAGCTTGTCATAATTGCCTAATGATTTGTCGCGTAAATTATTATCGAGATGTCTGGATGTCTGGGGATAAGATAAGGAACTAAAGTGCGATCAAGTGAGACAATACGATGGAATTTGGAATAAAAATAAAAAAACAACTAAGTGCGTATCCGGCTACGCGCATGTACCATATATATATACAAATTACGGCTTAATAACATTGCTAACAATCTCTAAGCTAAGACAAAGATATGGCTATTAGAGTTATTAGGGTTCCTTGTTAGGCTAAGAAACCCTAAACGTGGAAGAGAGCGATATTAACGGTTTCTACTAGGTAGCCATCGATCAGGCTACGACTAATGCATCCTTAACTTGCGCCTAACGAGTGCGCTTAAAGTATCCTGAAAATTATTTTATTTTATTTTCATTAGCAAATACGCTTGCTCCAGGAAATCAGGTTCAAATCCAGTCCGGCAACCCGAAAATATTTTACATTTAAAAAATCTTTGATTTCGTTGAGCAGGCAAATGAAAACAAATCATATTGGAAATTCAGAAATGGTCCATCGGATGGAATTTACGCCTTCCCGACTAACTTCGAATGTACGAGTCATGACTTCTTCATGATACTCGTAGTTGCGATATATCATATATACCTAATATCATATTCTGCAAATCATTCACATTTTCTTGTTAGGCTTTTAGAACAACTGATCAATCTCTGATTTAATAGTCACCCAATCATCTTAAGTTTCCACGATGTTCTTTATCTACTCACAAAGTTACTTCCAGCTTCAGTACATCCACAATCACTTTCTCCGATGTACCGATACGTCCCACGGCTCAGCTATTCGTCAGTCCGTGACAGGTGCGTCGATTATCTGTATTAGAGTCCATTAAGTATTTAACTCGATACTGTTTAATATTCGGTCATAGTTTAATTACTGTATTTGCTTCATGCCACTTAGCTTTGGATCATTATGTAAATTTAAGTTTTTAACATGTACGAGTATGTAGGTACTAATTGAACGCTCTCATTAATACGCGATCAGAGATACGATATATATATATATATATATATATATATATATATATATATATATGTGTGTGTGTCTATGTAAAATTTTTGTACTGATTTTGTGTGTGGAATAAAGAATCCTCTTCTTCTTAAATTTAAGAGCTATGCTCTTGTCGGTGGGGTAACCGCCACTCTGCACGATCTTTGGCCAATGCAGCTGTTTGACTTCCTGATACGACACAACACCCACCCTTTCCTTCCTGGTTAAAATAGGTCAATCTTGGCCCAAAAAGAATATTTGTATTGTATTGTTGTCCGAAATAACTAGTTTGTTTGTAATAGATTAGATTAGATTAAATTCATTTATTTCCTTATGAAAAAATGCATTATAAATACATGTAAGGTAATTATAAGAAATTCACAAAAGGATCGTCAAATTGTATACAAAAAATAATAATATATGAGAGTAGCAAATAACAATAAAATGTCAGTTAAAAATAGAATTACAACCCATTAGTATTAGAGTAGTAAGAAGTTCGAGACTCCTGATGCATCTTCCTGCTTTTTCAAACTGTCTCTTCCTACTAAGATTTCTCTATTATAAGTCTATTCAAAGTAATTTTTCGTACCTTACTTTTAACATTGATGTAACACTAACACATGTAACCGATCCTCCCACCGGACTGGGTTACTAACGCTTACCGCAACCTTGCCTGCACCTTGCCCGTAGCTTGTGCTTTATGAACCAAGATAAATTAATTAGCCAGCACGAGTATTTTAACCATAATTGGTAGCAGTTACATAGATGCTCAGCCAGGTTTAAGAAAGTGTTAAGTAGTTGAAGCCAGTGGCGAAACGGTTAACTGACTCGTACTTCATAGTACTGGTTCAAATCTTCCCGCTTGAATATTGTCAACGTGTCTCAAAGCGTTTGGAGTTAATTGCATGATTTGATAGGATGAGGAAAGCTAGATATTATGTTAAAACAATTCGCAGCAAATTAGTTATGTATGCGGTTTTGTTCCGCGTCCTTGGTTTTATAGAAGCTCGATATTTCGGCACAGTTGCATGCGCCATGATCGAGAGACGAGATCAGTCGTCTCTCGTTTTGTTTAATTTAGCACGTTAGACATTATTTCTCGCTGATTGCAGCGTAAATTGTTCGTATTAGCCATTTTTAAATTTCACGCCACTACATTGAGCTTATATCTATGAAACTAACTAAACTTAATTTACAAAGTTCAAAAAACTTCAAGCTAATTCAACATGATGTATAATTTCGTTAACTTATAATTACTACCTTTATATTTAACTTATCAGAATACCGAAAAAGTCGCCCACACCCGTTAACCATGGCTATGTTTTATCCACTAAGTATTATAATTCAATCTCACATTATGTCTCTTAATAGACACGTGCGTCACAATCTGGTTGAAGTTTGGCTCCACTCATGCATAAATCTCAATGACCGATTCCACAGACAAACACAAGCAATTAGACGAAACTAGTAATCGTTTAATCTGAGCCGGGAGATGAAAGTGGACGATAGTGTTGATGGACGGTGGCATAGCCGCGTAAGTCCGGATTCAACGTTTTTGGTTTGGGTCTAGTTAAGCGTCTATCAGTATTCTGGTTACAATTCAAACTTTGTTGTCTTTGAAAAGTTTTCTCACTATGGGAAAAATTTGTAAGTGATTGAATAAAATAATTTAAACTTTCGCAATCTACTTATATCATTACGACCCTCGGCTCGGCGTGCTATAGGTACAGCCGAAACGGCAAGGTAATTTTAATCAGTATTAATAGTGCAAATCAGAGCAAGAAGATAGTAACATTAATAAATAAGTTAATAATGTTTAATAATAGCGAAGGCCAACACGTAGATATATACAAGTAAATATGTTTATGAACTGTTCAAAAATAGGTACCTACTTACGTTGATTCTTATCCCCTAAAGTCATAAAATAATAATTATATGTGATGTTTCCTTTTTTTATTTAAAACCGATTTACTAACATCGACTATGATATTTTTTTCTGTTTTATTTTTTAATTGCCATACCCTACATGCTAATCAGTACCGCGACGTGTAGTTTATTGCCAATAGTGAAAGAGTAAGTGAGTGCAAAAAACGCTCATCAATCATTAATTTGTTTATATCCACTACTCATCGTAAGACAGGAAGCTATAAATAATTGATCGCTTACAAGACAGCTCTACTGTGATTGAACGGTAGTAGCAAAACGATAAATATGCACTTCCATAAAATAAATGATGTGTATTAAAGTGAAGAAAAATATTGATTACTGTTTTTTTGGCTCTATCCTTAAATTTGTTTCATAAAGGTTCTTATAATCTATTTGTAATCCGTAAATCTTGCATGAATATAATTATGTCAACGATATACGAGTAAGTAGATAGTATTTTTTTTCCTCAATTTTCTTTTCTCTTCCTATTTTTTTATTTGCTAATAACAATAGCTTTTAAAGGTGAAAAGAACAGATAATTTTAACAACTCGCAGAAATGTACAATTCTACTAATATAATGCTTTGTTCTTAAAATTCTGCTACATTATCAACTCTGTGCTGACACAATTTTTAAGTTACCTCAGTTCTCCATTCAGTCCCGTATCATAGCTTGCATCGATGTCTTGCACGGCGGCGTATTTCTACATGTCATACCGCTGTCACGAGATGCATCGTGACTGTGATATCATCTTTATCTGTTTCATTTCATTACCAAGTTTACTTTCAATAGATTTTTGTACAGGATTAGGTACCGTAGACGTGTTTTAGAAGAAAGTTGCTTTCCGTCCTTGTAAAAAACCTGGGGAGTTCATGGTCGATGATTTTGGCGAGAGATGATATCATCTACATAGCAATCGAGCTAGAAATCTTTTAATTACCTTGAAAAATACGGATTGCTATAAAAATCGATACTAACGCGTCTTTTTCAGTTTAGTAAAATAAAGGTAACGTATTTAATTTTTATAAAAAATACATTGAACGATTAATAATGAGAAACGAAAAAAAAATGCAAAAGTTTTTTATAATATATTATAGGACTGCGGAACCCTAATGAAAAAGAAAATGAAAGTGCCGTATGATGTTGTTCTGATATTATATCAGATACGCGTAGGTATTCAATGTCCAACAATTCTAACTCTCATCTTTCACATCCTTTGTTTGATAAAAATCGTCTAGTTACTACAATGTAGATGATTTTGTGACAAAAAAAGTTAATAAATATGCAAAGTGAGAGAACAATACGGGTAAGGATTGTACTGCCTGAGGCGGCACATTATGTCAATGATATTTGGGTAGTTCTACGAGTGTTTCAAAAATTCAAAATTTAAATCATTTATTCAGTAAATAGGCCGCAATGGGCACTTTTACACGTCATTTTTTTACTTCCAGCGCTTTCGGAAAGACCATCATTGCCGAGAAGAATGCGCCGCAAGAAACATGGCAGAAAGTCATTTTTTTAAATAAAATAATTACAAATATAATATGTACTTACAGTATAAAATTAAAGAAAAAAAGTACATGAAAAGAGCAATAATAATACAGGGATGTATGGGCCAAAACTAAAACTAAACATAATATGTAACTATATCTACGTTCAGTGGAAGTGTAGAATGCTTCCACCATCATAAATAAAATAAAAAAATATTCTGAAATATAACGGCAATCAGGTATTCTGTCACATATTGAATGCTAGCATTTACCCCCGGCTTTGTGCACGTAAAGCATTTCAGGGGATCAAAATTTTAAATTCCAGAATTTTACTTACTCCCCACAAGAGTTCCTAAAAATTGCATTTTGATCTTCATTTACATTACATTATAAAATTTCATGTTTCCTTAATGGTTAAAATTTTGAGATTTTACACGCATCCCGTGGGAATATCGGGAAAAAAGTAGCCTACGTGTTATTCCAGAAGTTCAGGTATCTCCATAAGATCCGATCAAGTTTACAGAATCACCTTGTATTAGACAGGAAACCGATGATGGCAGCTGAAATGCTAGTAGAATTACCCGTTTGCGAATTCCCGATTGCATCTTCAGCTTTCACCCATCATCAATGACTCATTAAATTCTATAATTGACGCGAGCCGTGACACCAATCAAAGCTCGCACTTGACCTTTTTTGATTGAATTAGTGACAAAGCTATAAATAATAAGTTAAGCACTTTCTTTACAACATTTCGCATCGTAAAATCGAAGGTAAAACTTATACTTTATTACTTAATCGCTTTCATAATCGTAACCACCCGTGCAGTGGGTAATATTGTAGTCATTATACCTACATATATTTTTTTTCTTTTGCCAGGGTCTAGAAAGTCAGTTAGCTAATTAAAATATTCCAAGATTTTTGTAAATTTTCTATTATAATATGTATATACGTATATTGGACTCGAATGTACCTACTTATTAACTAATAGATAAGAAGATCAGCTAAATGCGAGTGAATGAAGGAACTTGTAAGCACCGCATATAGAGACATAAGAATATCACAACGTAAAAAAATATTTACATACATACATGTACATTTTTTTTTGCTAGATGTGGGTACATTTTTATTAATTGTTAATTTTTAAGCAATTAGCAATGACAACTTCAAGTGCTTACATTGTTTGATTCAAAACAATTTGTGGCAAACTGATCGACAGACACAAAGCTGAATAGAGTTCCGTTGACAAACTTTTAACTGCTACTAGGTAGCAGGTCCACACATAAGACTTTAATTTTCATTCAAAACAAGCTTGCCTGAATAGAAATAGACGTTATTGAGAAATGTATGCATTTCAAAACGACTGATAAATACCTACAGCGCATAGTTATATAGTGTCATGGATGCACCGCGTAGACCGATGCAAGATAGCGCTCAGATAGCGATCGCATCTTCCCGTCTCATTCCGCACGTGCAACGCCGGCTGGCGCCCGCGCAGGGTTGCCATAAATAACCGTTTTTCCTGACGTCATTATTATAAGTCCAGTGAAACTATCGGGATTTTTCAATAACGAACGTATCTCACCGCGGCACTTACTCGTTCAACATATAACGAATACCTATGTAGTAATTAACTTGGCATTTTTGACGGGTTTTTTTGCATGTGGTAGCCCTACGGCACCCTGGTCCCGGCGCCCGGCGCCCGGCGCCTCCGCCGCAGTGGCGGGGCCCCAAGCCGCGTCTAAAGGAATCCGATTTATTAGTTATATCTCCACATCGGCCCATACACCTGTAACCGATTTAATACGAGCGCGGAACAAGGGAACATTTATTGCGTATTGCACAACTCCCGCGCTTACTAATACCAATTACTTACCGACCATTCATTCCTAACTGTCCAACGTATTAATATATTATGTTTAACTTATTTATTGACGTGCTCTTGAACTTGCTCTAATGTCATGCCGTCGGTAGCTTAACATCATTACGATTGTTCACGCTCCGTTGATATGGAAGCGAATTGCCGGGCCGTGATCTCATCGCGTCAGTTACCGATTATGATGTGAAATTTCTCTGACACGACCTTGAGTCTGCACTTGTTGCAAACTTTCACAGTTGTAATGTAACTCGTATGTGACGCATGTATCAGTAACATGCGTTAGACGTTATCGGAGGATCGAATGTCCGGCGGGAGTCGGAACTGCCAGAGCTGCCTGACGCGTGTCGCGGAGAAATTGACTACCCCGCCCGATCAATATTAGTCGGACTCGGACATCGGCGAAGCTTGTCGTCTGCGAGCGATGTGACACCCGGACACTTCCCCAGTGAAAACAGATACTCATTAGAGCTTTTAGCGACATGTATACGAGGTGCGGAGCGTGCGATCTATGCGACGGTATCGTGGAGCTATGATCTGAAAGTGGTCGCCGCCCGCGATCACTCGCGCTCTGCCAAATATATCAACACAATCGAGCGCGACTTAACGACATAGCCTTTTACGGTGTAACAGCTACGAGCAAGTGTCTAAAGTCTCTTCTTAGCGCCTTGTTACTGTCTTCTTTGCAAAATTTGTTACCGTGACGCATTCTAGATCTAGACATATAAGCATCCACGACGTCGAGAACGCGCTGCATGTACTTACAGTCTAATAATTTGATTCCTGGAGCAACATAGAGCCTATCATAGAAAATAATTTTATTTGCCTAAAGGCCCTAAAACTAGACAACTAAGGTTTACTGAAAGAGATCTCTTTAAGGTATAAATAAGCTTTTGTGCATCTTATTCTTTTAGTATTTTTGTATATTAGTTGTCTATGAGAGTGTTTTCATAGCAACCGTTGTTGGTGATTATATTTCGTCTTACAAAGCATAGTATTTTATTTAGAAAATGTATATTCTATAATGGTATCAAATGGATACACAATAAGTATATTTTAATTTCGTGTGTTTTATGTGTACAATAAAGAGTTACAATTACAATAAATACAATGCGTATCGAATGACGCAAATGACTCTATTCGCTGGGTGCGAAGTACTAGGCGGGGGGGCGGGGGGTAATGAAATCTATCACAGCGCTAATAGTACTCTACGTCCCAGACATGTCCAGCAGATACCAACAATTTTCCGTTTGAAACGTTTGTCGTTTTGTTTAACAATAAGAGTACCTACGACTAAACATGAAGTAAACAAACCCTGACACCAAAATAAAAAACACTTTTTGGATAAATTTTACATAGGTTCATTTAATTTTAATGAGCAAAAATGAATTCACAGCCCTTTGTCCACCCAAATCACGGTATCACAGTAATTTTGTATTATAAATTAATACGTGATAGGTTTGTTTTTTTGTCACAATGTCGCAATGTAATTTCAAAACGTCAGAACCTCAGAGCCAACAAACTTGCGGACGCTAGGTGGCGCTGTTGTCGTGCACAGAGCCATATCCAAAAATTTGTTAATTGACTATACCTTTCTATAAAAATTTAATTGTAACTAGATTACGACTATACAATGGTATAAGTAGTAGGTATAGTTTCGTATAGGTATTTGTCATCGTGAATGTAATATCTTCCTTTGTAATATTTTAAATACAAAAAAAACTCTGTCTGTCTGTCTTAACAGACATGCTTCTTCACGCTTAAACTGCTGAACCGGTTGAAATTAAATTTGATATGAAGATAGTTTAAAAAGAACATAGGATGATTTTTAATCACACTCTATATTCGGATATAGAGTGTGATTAAAAATTATCCTGAATCGGGATAGCAACACGAGTTTTCGGCAGGCGAAGCCGCGGGGAAAAAAATAGTCTTAGTAATATTTATGAAGTACCTAAAATCGATGGGCGGTATTAAATCAACAAAGTAAATAGAGCGATATATTGTGTTTTATCTAATAGGAGTTAAGCTCTACATTTATCATTAGAAGGAAGGAAAATAATACTATCAAGTATTTGTTTAGCTTCGATAATAAAACAAAGCACTTCTTAGATTAGAATATACCTACTCACCTACAGGCGCCGGTTAGTGATGGCCAAAGAAATAAAACAAATGTATATTTTACATTTTATATAACTTTTATTATTCACTTAGTCAGCTTAGCTAAAACCTTAACAATAGCATAAACTTTTAAGATCAATATTTACAGCATTCTGCCCAATCCGTCATAAAACTAATGCGAGGTGTGTAGACATACGTTATCGTTTTATTTACAGGGAATACTGGGTTTATTTACAATAAATCATATGTTTCATAAATTGCGACGTTTAATGTTTGCGTCGATCGTGACCTTAACTATATAGCTTTATGTCTTCTTGTATGTGCCTCAATTACATCGTAAAATACCGTAAGCGGGCTGCGAAAGTCACGAGGGGGTTCGATTCCGACACGATTACAGGCCCTGTACCACGAAGTGCAAAATTCGAACTTCATATCTTGCCGTCCTGCTGACGCTAATATTACTTAATACGAGAGTGAGAGGGATGGTACGATACGAACTTCGATTTTCAAATTTCGTATTAGCCCCCTAGTCTATGAAAAAGCCAGTCATAACATATTTTGATGGCGCTTTTGAACCAGACTTCACGGAGGAATCTATAGAGCCCTAATTCATGAAACCATCAAACTGGAAAAAAATCTCTTTGACAATATAATAAGAATATATCAAATTAATCCGAGACTTAACTATAATTTACCTATTTCACTACTCATTGATAACTTTTATGTGACAAACAAATGTACATGTTTATTTGGACAAAACAAAACGAGACGGTATCACATTTATGTCACTTAAAATTAATCAATGAGAAGTGAAATAAATAAGCCCTAACTCATTTTAAATACATGGGCTAGTCTTCTTTAATAATGTATGACAGTTTGTCACGGAAAAAATATTATTTAGAACTATAGGTAGGCTACCGTGAGATAGAGATGTTCAAAATAACAGAGTTATTTCTTTAGGCACTCGTGTAAAAAAAATTGTATAACAAAAGCGCTACTACGAAATTCGCAGTTCGTATCGTACCGTCCCTCTCATTCTCGTATTAAATATTATAAGCGTCGGCGGGACGGTACGATACGAACGTCGTAGTAGCCCTGCAGCAGCAAAAGTTTTTAAAATCGAAATACAACGTAATAATTGCGTTTTACGTTGACGTACTTGTCATGCACGTTTAATGAAGGGTAGAACCTGCTTGAACAACATCCAAAGATCGAAATCTGAACTGAACCAGTATTTTTACAAAAAACACTCTTTAACTTAACACTTAAAACTTCGTAGGTGGAATATTACCTTAATACTACTCGTAAACTTATTGAGTTTAAAAACGAGACAGTCTCTATGGCTTTAACAATAAATATTTGTATATATCTAACATATTTTCTTTATTTAAATGCTGAGCGATGGCCTTTTCTTTCGCACACTTTTGCTATTTTTACCGAATATTGTGCCGATCACCTGTTGACAAAAAACACAATTATTAATTATTCTCACAATTTTCTTACAGAGTTTGCTGCGATTAATCTTCAAAAGTGTTTTGTTTATTTTGTGAGTTAGTCTGAACCCACGAACCTCTGGTTGAGCTGCCACTACAATAAATAATATTTATTCTTTTTATTTATTTTTTTATAATTTCGTCATGTCTGTCTGTCCGTCCGCGGCTTTGCTGAGGGACTATCAATGCTAGAAAGCTGTAATTTTGTAACTAAGTAATGCTAGTAAGCTGTTATGTAAACAATGCCAACAAAATGGTACAATAATTTTTTTTTTTTATAGTACCTCCCATGAACGTAAAGTGGGGGTGATTTTTTTTTCTTATCCAGTCTTGTAGTGTAGGTTATCGTTGGTTAGGTCTTAACCATTAGGGGTTGCTAAACCGATTTTTCGATTCAGTGATTTGTTTGCAAAATATTCAACTTTTAAGTGCAATTGTTCATTAAAATCGAGCAATTTTTCGTAATGGCTACGGAACCCTATTTCGGGTGTGTCCGACACGCTCTTGGCCGGTTTTTTCTTACCGCACCTAACAACTGCAGGCCTGTTCGTTGTATTGAAATATATCTTTGCGTTACTTTTTTTTTAATTTGACAATTATAAATATATATGTAGCCAAGACCGGCAATCGGGCAATGAAGCGGATCGTCCATAGATGTATAACTCTGTGTTCTTTTTCCAAAAGTAATGTGAATATTTGAGCATGTTTGAGATTTTCTCTAAAACGATACCACTCCGCCGCCGACAACTCGTAGATAGAACTGGCAGCCAAACCGTCGCGACACCTCACGGTCCCCCATAATTTTAGTAGTGTTGGACATAGGCCAAAGGGCCATAGGCCATAAGCCACAGAAAAGACCTCCAGTTGCTTCGGTTGCAAGCGCTGCGCATGCCGATCCGCGGTCTCTATTGAAAAACTTTTCACCACTAACGGCCACTTACTTTAGATACAGAATAAGCGGCGAGCTTGCGCCTCGGCGTGGGCAGCAGCAGAGCGAGCGCGCGCGCCTCGCGCAGCAGCGCGTGGAACGCCAGCGCCGCGCCCGCGCACGACTCCGCCGCCGACACCTCGTAGAACTGACAGCCGAACCGCAGCGACAGCTCCTGACCCTCCTCCGCGTGGACCTCCCTACGACAATCACAATTCGCCACTTTATAGTTGTAGAGCTTGTCTAAATTTAACTTAATCAGTTATATTATAACTAGTTAGACAGCAAATCATACAATAAACCGCCTGAGTCCAACGGGTTGCTAAATCCCCGGCGGTTATTGTAAGATTTGCTGTCTTACTAGTCATAATGAACTGATTTAGTTAAGTCAGGGAAGCGTCATTTTAAATTAGACAAGCTCTACCAAGAACCTTATTGTCTAACACACTTGGAATCACAATCATTTTCACCACTTCTTTCTGTCACAGAGAAAAAATTGATAAAAAGAGACTGTTGCGTTCGTGAAGGCGACTGCGTTAGATAAAATACTTAAATTAAAAATTTTAAAAACCCCCGACACAAAAAAACGCCAGCAAAAAAAACGCCCAAAAAAAAAACACCGACAAAAAAACGCCGCCAAAAATAACAACTAAAAAGTAAAAAATAATTATGTACTACCTAGCTGTTGCCCGCGACTTCATCTGCGAAGAATTCGTTTATCCCTATCCCGCGGGGACTATGCTGATTTCCCGCAAAATATTTTTTTATCTAAGCGTCGTCGGTATCGGGGGCACGCTAAGGATAACAGGGAACTAAAGTACATATGTTGTATTTTTTAAAGTATTAAGTAACCTTTTTTTTAATTTTTAGTTAGTTGTATTATAAAGTTTTCAAGTTTAGACCAGATCGATTAGGGCAACGATAATGTAAAAAAATCTTTAGCTTTAAGTAATTACTTTCACATTTATAATATCTAAATAGAAGTAAGAATATCGCACATAAGTCTCATAACTTCATAATCATAACTATTTACCAGACAAGCAAACGACTATAGGGCATAAGAGAAAAATTACCCAATCGGTGAGATACTCCACGTTAATTCTTATCAATATTAACAATCTCACTGATCGAGAAATTCTCTAAAATCACATAGTATTTTGTCAAAAATTCCCCAATTGGTCTCACCTAGCGTGTTCGAGGTCTCTCTTGTTCCCCAAGAGGGTGACAGCAGCGCATCCCGGCAATCGGGTTCTTTCCAACAGCGATAACAGCTCCGCGGCGGCAAGAAACGACCGCCGTTCACAGACAGAGTATACCACGGCGAACGCATCGCCCCACCGCACGTGCTCGGCCAGGCAACCACGGGTCTGCGGAAGGATGAATCAGTGATAGCCGGTTTAGGTTATCGAAAGGATATGGTCCTCCTTTGTTAAGAACTTTGCGGTAGCTACTCGTAATAGTAATGCTTATGTGTTTTTGACGTTGGACTCAAGTTGCACATTTTCAGAATGGTTTTAAGATTTAAGTATAAAATATCAACGATGATACCACAATCAGCTGCTCTGTCAGTAAAATACAATTAATTCGAAAATAAAACTATGTATATGACAGAGAATGAGAAGGCTTTGGCCTAGGCAGTCGTCACACTACTGAAAATCAGAGATCTGACTATAAAGATTTTCAATTGTTTTATTTCGTGTTTGAAGGAATTTCGTTCGTTCGACACGAGGTCATATAACAAATGCAGCTATTAGTCGCCTATAACGTGTTTCCTAAGTTAAAACCTCAAATTAATTTTAACACCGGCGCCGATAAAATGGTCAAACATGTCGCGAGTTTAATTAAATGTTTCCGACCTAGCGGTACATGAGATGAAGGTTTCGAGCACAAATACCAAAAAATCATTAATTCGATTTACAAAAGCGCCAAGATTAAGTGTCCTCTATTAAAGAAATGTATCGGACTTCATTATAATGCAGTCGAGACAAGTGTAGCTCTGCGGGAAACATCGGGGCCAGCTAATAAATTCGATTATGCAATCCCAAACAACGAATTATATTTTTCTAACAGCACCGTTAGAATCGCAAACATAATAAAATAATTAAATTACTAAGTGAAGTTTCATTGGAACATTATGGTTTACGTAATAGTCCCCGATTCGTTTCGCGGGAGGTTTTGAAGATACCTACTCCGCCGGCAGCGCTTGCGCCGAGATCGCCTCTGATAAGCCGATACAAGGCCCATAAACTTTGTCTAATTAAATTGTACGAGCATCAGCCGCTAGCTGCAGATTACCATCTCCATTGTTTACCGCTAAATTAAGTTCGGCCCTGTCTATAGCTTCATTACGACTTCGTTAATGTTGACATTAAAATCTTTATTATCAAACACCCACCGTTCTGATGAAAATAACGTAATTTTTTATCAAAGCTAATCTTACCGCACAGCTAGAAGTGTCCATTATCTCGACTTCGGAAACCGCGCCGTCGAAGGCGACTCGATGCTGATAAAGAAAATCTGAAACCAAATAATACAATGTATTTAAACGTCTATACAACCAATGCTACCTGAATACCTTGCTCATCTTAATATAGACACCGGAATGCAAGCGGGCATAACAATTATAAATTATGATAATTTTAAATACTTTGCAGAAGTTATTTGCTATGAATACTTGCTAAAGCATTTCCTTAATAATTTAATTTACTGCAACGAAAGCATGGACGACTATGTGACGTAGGACACGACACTACACTTGTTTAAGGTCGGAAGGAAGCAGACATTTCAATTTAAATAAGTAAACTCACTCGTCAACGTGCAAATTGACGTCAATTGCCCAATAATATATAACGATGTTGGTTTGTAAAATATCCTCATTAACTTTCATGGACTTCGATGAAGTTTATTACATTTTAATTTGACGTTCGAGTTTAAGTAACCAACTCACCTCCTGTAGAGCTATATTCGCCGATGTATCGCTTGGTTAGATAACGCACGACCACGGCTGCAACAAAAAACTCATCTTATTATACCGCACAATTATGATGTAATTGATACATCACAACATTTACACCTTTAATAGACTTACACAGACACGTTACCTACATGATGACCCTGATAATAAAGCTAACAATAACGTAAAGGTCGTTCCTCCTAACTTTCTACCAGAAGCAACGCTTACAAACATTGATTAGTCTTTTCATGCCACTCCTGGTATTTCGATCCAAGGGTCGCACACAATACAAACAGTTATCAACAACAATGACGAGGCAGGTTTCAAGAAGGCCCTCGCCGACAGCGCGCTACCGACAAAATAAAGTGCAGGGAATCCTGCCACCTCGAAAGGAGTTGGGGAGCCTATACAAAAAGTTCATTACACGAACCAGGACGCCGCCGTACCGCGCCCGGGAATAATGAAGATAGGTACTTGACCCTTTGATGGATAATAATAATTACACGAGTTTCTACTCCATGACTGATGTAAATTTATGTTCTGATGCACTTTCTTGTTTGAATTACTATGCTCAGATCGATGAAAGACGGCTAGTGTCTGCATTAAATCAGACACATAATTTCTTAGTTATGCCAGCAGAGAGTGCAATTTATGATAACAAATGCTGTTTATTATTCCACTTTGGGCGTTATTTTTATCATCAAAGGAGGTACACGCTCGGGGGTATTATCGTTGCTACCATTTAAGTCTGATTCTAGCCTCAAAAGATTGCCCAACGCGTACGCAGGTCTTGTGCAACTGCACTCGGCGTCAAGTGACAATGGACTTGGGTGGAATGCATCCGAGACACATTCTGGGCCGCCCGATTGAAGCTGCTTGACCGAACTCATAAACAGCGAGTTGAGAGAGGTGCGTTATAGTATTTCTTAGCATTTTTGTTACGATAGCTTGGCATAAACAAGCAATACAAAAATGAATCAGCTAGTAATCATCTACTAAGCAGGTAAAATGCATCAACATTACAGTACCTATGTACCAAGTATCACAAACTTAAACAGTAAGTTAGTATGCCCTGAGTATGATTGACTGACATAACTTCGATAAACCCACCGAATTCATACCACCTCCATAAAATTGAATGGCTGTTAACAGCATTTATGAAGAATGAAGTTCTTAATGAGGCATTATGATTCATAAGACGTAACATTACCGAACGCCGGCCGATCGGCGGTAATCGAAATTTATGAAAGACACGCTAAATTCCACACTCTCATTTTCCTTTCGATTTTTTTCGTCCGCATGAAGCATTAAGTGCACTTTCTCCTGGATCCGATTACGCACTCGGTAATAAAACTGGCTATTTTTAAGCATATCCGAACAGTTTGAATAAATTATATAAAAGTAAACAAATACTGATTCGATCCGTTACATTGATATTAAAAATCGGTTAATAAAATTCATTGAGGCATATAAGACAAATTGCGATGATCGAGCTACATGGCACCACGTGGGTTGATAGATGGTGCGTTATCTTTAGAAACAATGGACGTATCGACAGGAATCTCTAGGGTAATTAATAGATTACGAATCTCATCCATCAAGAGCCGTGAGCGTGCCGACGTGCAGGTAGATACCTAGTTGGTATCTGGGCTATACCTGTATCCTTGCTCTTCATTTCGCACTTTAAGGCGGTCATACATGACGCTTGAATTCTTAATTTACTTTTTAAATTCCCTGCCTACCTATTTTTTTCTGTATTGTTTTCCATGCGGTGTACGACAAAGTGTCGTCGTATTGTATTACTAAATTAATACCTAAACGCTACTAACGCTGTTTTTTTTTCGTTGTACTTTTGACACTTTACGTTGTTACTCGTTGCCAATGCCGAGCTACATCTAGCTTCTAGGTACGTGTCTTTATTCGAACTAACTTAAATCATCCGGACTCAAGATTCTCCACTCAGTAGCATTATTAAATTACGAAAAGACTTATTTTATCCTTTTTCGTTATTATACAGGTTTGACATTAATGTGATGAGGGCCGGTGTCGCGGGTAATGCTGTGTCTTAAGCGCAAAAAGCGACCGCTCATTCGACCCGTCGACAAGAAATTGTAGCTACGTGAGCGTATTACGAACGCATGATTTCTGTATGAACCTTGAACATTTTAATAAATTTCTTGGAGTCTGAAAGTGCAAGTTCTAAATTGCACGGAATAATTTAATAATAGTTTTTAAGAAACCTACATGAAAACTGCGTCTGCCAGAAAATACCTGGGTAAGTAGTACTTTGACCATTCATTAACAGGACTACGAGAAATATTATACGAGTATAAAGGATAAGTACGATTTCTTTATTTTCTTCTTGTTAACCTTTACATAGATTTTATTTCAGATTTACTGTATATTTAAAGTTAATAAATATCGTTTTTGCCGCCAAAAATATAAAAATGCGGAGAAAATTCAACAACAATTAATATATCTCATAGATAAATTAAAAGATTGTCGCGTAATTAATCAAACTTTTAATACAGCCCATCAATTTTGATATTTACTTTATCAATATCACAAGTGAAACTGGTGGATTGGTTCAGTATAGGCAGCGATGTCGGCGGTGCTTCAATCCAGAGTACAGTGATCCATCATTGGGTCAGGCGCCCCCGCGGCTATTACAACGGGTAGTCTTTTTTTCCGCGAAACTATGGAAGGATGTATTTAAGTGCAGTTAGGGTTCCGGAGCCAAAATGGCAAAAACGGAACCCTTATAGTTTCACCATGTCTGTCGGTCAGTCTGTCTGTCTGTCTGTCTGTCCGTCCGTCCGCGGCTTTGCTCAGGGGAAATCAATGCTAGAAAGCTGTAATTTTGCAAATTATGCCGACAAAATGGTACAATAAAAAAATCTAAAAACAATTTTTTTAGGGTACCTGTACCTCCCATAAACGTAAAGTGGGGGTGGTTTTTTTTTCTCATTCAACCCTAGTGTGGGGTATCTTTGTATAGGTCTCTTAAAACCATTACGGGTTTGCTAAGGTGATTTTTCGATTCAGTGATTTGTTTGCGAAATATTCAACTTGAAAGTGCAAATTTTAATGAAAATCAAGCGCCCCCCCCCCAAAATCAAAACCGGTCGGTGGAATTATTTGGAAAAAATTCAGGATGGTAGTAAGTATATCAAACTTTTAAGAAAAACTATAACGGCTAAGTTTGCTTGAGAATTATTAGTAGTTTAAGTGTAAATTGCAGCCTAAGGTATAAAATATACTTAAACTTGGAAGATTCTGTATAAAATACGAAATCCTTAGAAAAATATTACTTATTTTTTTCGTAATGGCTACGGAACCGTATTCCGACACGCTCTTGGCCGTTTTTTTATAGACGATTTCTTTCTCTATAGAGTTAAAACTTAAGTATAGTTAATTTAAATAAATAAAATCATTCGAAAACCTTTTGATTACGCTCTGAACGCAATCTTTGCACTTAATCGACACTGTGACAATAACTGCAAAGTTTAATGATTTTCGAAGGCATTTAACATCTTTACTGCTCTCAGATTTCACCAATAGCCATCAGAACACAAACACAGGCGCTTAATCAATTTCCGAGAGGGCATGATTGGCAGATCATAAATAAAATGCTTTATTGACCCGAGTTAATTATTTTGGGTGATTTAAAACCTTCCGCCGTCCGACGCAATGTTCATCTTGCATCTGACCTAGATATTTGGTGGGGAGATAAGGGTTAAATGGTTTTAATCACCAATGAAATTATAAACGTCTAACGGTCATGATGACCTGTAAATAGCGTACCAAAGACGCTCCGAGTAATGAGCTCCAAGAATAATTTAAATTGTAGTCACCGCTGTAAAGTACGGGACGTCTGAGTCATTAAACGATGTTAGTCGGTCGCGGATCCCTGACAGACGAGACCACTCCCCGTAGACAGGATCTACTTCAAAAACAATTTCACATGTCGACCCTACGCTTTTCTGTAATGAATTACAAACGCATGCGACCAGCCGGTCTGTGTTGCCATCTGGCTGCATTCCTTATTTTATGTAACTTTTTAAGTGCAGTATGTATGTAAGTTTCGATGAGGCAATTTTTTGCGACAGTTTAGGTTTGAGTACGACGAGAGCGGTCCCGTTTCGGTTAAGTTATTTGTAGACTTGATCAGAATCATTAAAAATTAGTCAAGTTGGAAGATAATCTACCAAAGACTTTTTCACTTAATGACAATTTTCAAAAAATAGATCGAATCACGACCTCACATCATAAACAAAGCAGAAGGAATATGCTTTTAGTAGGTATTAATTTTATTTTAGTTCATCTGAAAGTCCTTGAGGGCCGAAAATTAGTCGAAAAATTAATCGATGGAGTGGACATTTTCCTTGCGATTTAAAAAATTAGCCTCCATATTTCTTAGTTTGTTTCCCATTCCACCTGTTTACTTTTTATTACCCTACATATGTATAAATTTACCCTAAACTATAAGTTAAAGCGCATCAAAGCCAACTTTACGAGCTAGCGTAAATTAAAGAATAGCGGATATTGATCTCCTTGCGCTGGCAACATCACGGCCGGTCTGTCAGCCATAGGCGCGGGCGCAGCCGACAATTAGGGCGCAGCAATTACAGACCACTCGGCCGGTGGGTCAGCGCGATTTCCCGACACCGGCGACGCCTGGCGCCAACGTTGTGTAACTAAAACGTCCGATTAACGCCTTGCCGAGGTCATTGATCTACACTCACATTATGTGCAAATCATAAGCTGTTTAAACAAGCATGTTAAACACCCGAACTCTAATTGGCGTTTTTCTTAATTGAGTGGTAATGTTTGTTATGGATATGGTATGTAGGTTATGTTGCGACAGCTTGGATGGAGTTCTAAGCGGCGCGACTATACCCTATAATTATAAATTCAAAAGCAACCTTAGCCTGTTCAGGTTGCAAAGAGAGAGAGAGAGAGAGAGTACTATACATACAGGCGAATTAGGCTTAAGATTAGGATCAAGGGCAAGGGGCGCGTTGACGTACGTATAAACGTACGACCGGCGCATATACGTCACATTGCAGGGCACAGACCTCCTCTCAGACTGAGAGGGCTTGAGCCGTAGTTCCCACGCGGGCGCAGTGCGTATTGGAACTTCACACACTATCGAATTACTTCGCAAATTTGTGCAGGTTTCCTTCACCGTAAAGCTCGTGGTAAATTCAAATGTAATTTCGCACATGAATTTCGAAAAACTCGGAAGTGTAAGCCTGGGTTCAAAGTACCCACGATCCTCTGCTTGAGAGGCAGTGTCAAACCACTAGAGCACCACGGCTTTTTCACGGTTTACCGAAATCTTTCAGTTAAAGGATTTTCCTTCCAATTTTTTTTATATATAAACTTCGATAGCGTACGTACATACCTGTCGATACGTGAAACGCTCTCGGTTGTTCTTGCGATAAACGCAATGCGTTTGACGCACATCAATTTTGTATCAGATAAAATCTAATGTAATTACCAAACATGCACTTGCCGCTGCGCTCTCCGCGTATTTAAGACAACGTACGGTAATTAAATTAAGTATCTGATGCAAAATTGATGTGCGTCAAACGCATTGCGTTTAACTCAGCGTTTATCGCATAAAACGACCGAGCGCTTAATTAACGTAGTCAAGTCTCGAAAACAAAGCCCTTAAACACTGAAAAACTTTAAGCATGCCTTTGTCTTGTGTTATAGATTTATACTCGTATAGTTTGCAAATTACATCATTTCTCATCACCTAAATATGACACAAAACACATGGAAACCGTGCCTTACCGGAAAATTTAGTTTTATTGTTGGATAATTGCATTTCAAATTGCAAATTCACACCTAACCAAATATCTCGCACATCACATTACAAATGTTTGTCTAATGATAATTCTAACATGCAACAAACAGAAACAATGGCTGAGACAACAACAGCTTATCTTAATAATGTTTATACATGGAAACATTCCAGTTAGAGGAATTTGATAAACAATATTTTATTGGTAAGTTTCAAATAAGCAATAATCTCTTAATTGTATGTTATAATGCACTTGTGCATAGTATGCATTCACAGAATAAGTAGCGAGACTGGCAGTCAGCTCTACGACAGCCTAAGATTCATTATTATGTTCTAAGAAATTGATTATAAATTACGCGACGTTTTTTTTTACAGCGTGAGATGATAATAAATGAAAGTGCAAGTGAATTTCTTGTTGACTCTATCTTGCCTTGGCTCTACTAAATGATATAGGTACTCGAAAGGACGACAAGAATGGCCAGTTGAGCTTTTAGAGTTTCAAAAACAGCGCTTCCTTATTCACTGGTCTCTGGTCATACATTTTCGAATTATCGATACCAATTTACCTATCAGTCAGGATATCATGAAAAAAATTGGATTACCAGTCTCGCGCTATTTAGTGTAACTAATTAAAGTAAGTACCTTCTTAACAACAATTTAATGTCAAACGCACAACATCTCATACAAAGTATTACTTTTCTTGATGCAGGGACGTTAATCTTAGAGTCCTGGTGCTTCCTCGTCAGTTCAACTTAACGAAATGGGATTTTCAAAACCAAATGCACTAGTTTGTGCTAAATATACCAAAATCACTGTAAGTGTGCTGCAATATTTGAAGAAGTCCCTCCATATCTACGGGATCCCTCATAAGAACTTGACCTTATGATATTATGGCGTAGCCATGCATGACTAGGTCAAAGGTAGATAATATGGTGTTTTTAAGCAAAACCGGTGCGAAGATGTGGTCTAAGATAAAGGTTCAACAAGTTTTCAAGGGTGGATATAATCATCAATAACCTTAATCGATCTCTCCCAGCTTAATTAAATTGACATCATTATTTACCTCGAAAAAAAACCGTTTTATCGCAGTAATAAATGTGTTTTACCACGTGGAAGCCCAAAACTGAAGCCAAGCAATAAACCGATGGACAATTACGCGTAGTAGATATTCTTCCCATTACCAACTTTTCAATTACCTTTTTGTCGCAAGGATTATTTAGCTAATAAATAACATTTATATAGCACATGCTGGGAGTTGATAAACATTTTATTTTATCGTATATTTAATTAAATCTTTACCTATTAACTAAGCAGAGTCATCATAATGTACGTAAGTAATCAAATAAATTTGTAAACCAAAATTATGACCGCCGCACTCAGAAATGTCGGGCAATTTTTTTTATATAATAAAAAAGTCCTTATTTTAAAGGATATAAGAAATCGGCACTAATGAATTTCTCAGTTCTCAAATTAGGGCGATAAGTAATAAGACAATTAAATACAAACCCGATTTTCCGCACCGCGGACTCCCCAACACTACCACCCTAATGCGATTTACAGTCATCTTCATTTGTGCTGTTTTTCACGAGAGTTTCATTCAACCATGACTAATCAAACATATTAACGATTTAAAAACCGCATGGTCCAAAAGCACTTTTGTTCACGGTTCACTACGAGGATTGTTTATCGTAAATAATTTCGTGATCGCGTACGGCGCGGGAGCCGTGACGTGCTCGTCTGAATGCCGCGACGATTCTCGTGCGACTGCCGATATCTGTCTGGAACTCGGGGCAATAGCGCCCCCGCAGCCTCCGATTTAGACGAGCGTACGCGCATACAATCAGATGACGTACGTACTACGATAGCGTTGGCATCTAGAGTCTAGATGTGCAGCAGTTGATTGTCATCCCACTACCAGTACTCTAGATTCATGGGATGAGGGTGTGGGTGGAATTGTCATCCCACTACTCTAGATTCTAGAGCTATAGGACTACTGTTTACATCAACATTTCCCAATTACCGGTTGGGCCCCAGAAAACAGCATAAGCCATAAGTACCTAATAAATTTCCCAATCTCAGGAACTTAACGAATCAGTCTGGGTAACTTGGGAACATAGATTTAGAATATACTGCCTTACATTTATTTGAAGTAACTAGATATAAGAGTAATAGAATAGTATTATTACCGAAAAGTATAAGACCAAAATAAATTTAAATAATCAAAAACCCACCTGCCTACAAAAAACTTTAAATAAAAAAAGAAGAAGAAGAAAATAAGGCTAGTCTTAAATTTCACCAGTCCTGACCCATTACTGGGAAGATTCGAGCATGGTTCTTTAATCTCCTCTTTACGTGTATTTACTTCTCTCCATATTATTTTTCTTTTTCTTGTCGGTATGAGCTATTAAATGATTTCAAAGAAGTATTAGGTTTCTATTTTCGTCTGTATTCTTCTGTATTCTCAGTTTGATATTTAATAATCAGTTAGAAAGCTACGATTAGCAAGGAAGTAGTAGGATCATAATGGGGAAGTATAATATAACTGTAGAAATGTTACGTGAAACGGACCAAATAGTTAAATGCACCCACTTACCAGACCTTAGCCCATTTAAGTCAGGGGTGTTAAAAGTGATATCAAAGCTCAGAGCACTGTTATGTCTAGATATCGTTAACTGTTTAACGATACCATAATTTACTTGCTGAATAGATATACTACCTAGGCTGGATTCTTATGTTAGTAGGTACTTAATCGTTTACTTTACGGAAGACATGAAAACTTAGTGAGCAATGTGTTAAGTGCGAAAAAAACGTACAAGAACCAAACCTAAAACCGGCCAAGTGCGAAACGAACTCGCGCACCGGGAGTTCCGTAAAAATGTATAGGTATCTACGTATCTACGAATATTCAGTGTTAGCTGTAGTGATATGGACTTATAGAGAGCGGGGAGGGACATAGGATAGTTTTAATCCCGGAAAATTGCATAGTTCCCGTTCCCGCGGGATAGCGATAAACGAATTTTATGCGGAGTCTACGGAGGCGCGGGCAACAAGCTAGTATATTACATTTCTTTGAAATCCTTCTCCATTAAACGAGAGCATGTTAGGTAATCGCCCGAAAAAAGCTCAAAAAAAAAAACAATCTGGAACTTAATGCGTAACACCAGAAGCCTCGGCAGTAAAATGGTAATTACTGTTTTATCGCGCTCTAAATGCTGATTTGGGTTCAAAACCTGTCGTGGGGGTTTGTTCCAGATAATGTCGGCGACATGTCAAGGTGAGAGCGACGCTGGCGCCGCCGCTATAAATTTGTTCTCGCTAAGGCGTAATTGGACCTCCCCGCCTACGCTAGCCAGCTACCCTGCTTCCTTTAGCCCATTGTAGGTTACACTCTAGCCACCGGCTCGTCACTATTGCATCGGGGGCAGATGAGCTGAATTATTCGCGATAGCCTTTGCCTGTTCCTTCGATGGAACTATTACGTTTTTCTCGCACTAGTCCCTTTACAATACTTCAAGGAAGAACTGCGTTTATTTTTAGCCTTTGTTCCTTTCGCATTCGCATTTTGTTTGAGTTCTTGCAAAGGACAAAGGCGAAAAAATAAACGCAGTTCTTCCTTCAAGTCTTGTGAAGGAATTATTGCGAAAAAAAACGCAATAGTTCCATCGAAGGAACAGCCAAAGGAACTACCGTGAAAAATCCGATGAGCTCGATTTCGAAGACCAGCAAGAAACATGCAATTCATTGCGGCGCTCGACTAACCACATCTAACTCGTACGCTTTACGGCCTCGCAATGTATTGCAACTTGTACGATTTAAACTGTGCTGAAGGCGATCGCAACTCTATTTAGCTAACAGTGATGACAAATAATATAATGTACACTAACTAGAGTTGTTGCGTGCTTCTGAAGATATTTTACTCACGCATCTCTCACTCTCCGGGTAGCCAGAAAAAATATCTACCGATAGTTTTAAAATCACATCACTTAAAAGTGATTAAGGAGCGGCCACACCGTTGCTTAAAAAACGGTGACGGTACGGGATCGCAGTGACGCATCGTATGCGCACCGATTTTATCGCATGCCCTCCACACCGCCAGTCAGGACTTTACCGAATGCTCTCTACCAAAAGTGGTGACGTTTACGGCACGTCACTGCGATTCCGCACCATCTGCGTATTTTAAGCAGCGGTGTGGAGAGTGCCCTTAGTGTAAGTTTTCGGTTACAAAATACGTCGCGATCGCGTTCGCGTTAAAATCTCAATTTGTATGGAAACACGAACATCGCAAACGTTCCGCTAGAGGCGCTGTTCGTGTTTCCATATAAATTGAGATTTTAACGAGAACGCGATCGAGACGTATTTTGTAACCGAAAATTACACTAAGGGCAGAGCACGCAATAAAAACGGTGCGCTTACGATGCGTCAGTGCGATCCCGTACCGTCACCATTTTTTAAGCAGCGGTGTGGCCGCGGCTTATGGAGTTAATATAAAAACGAGCAGAGTCGCAGAAAATTAGTAATCAGGAACCTGAATCTTAAATAAACTTAAATAAATAGTTGAACATTTAGTTGGATGGAACTGTAGTTTTGTAGCTAATTATATGTAATTTTACCATTTCCAATTGGTATTTTCAAGTAATATAATTTAAAAAATAAGACCCCATGGTAAATTCGTTCAAGCAGACTCCAACATCCATATGATCACGATAACATCATACCTAATCAAGCAAAATAACAGCGGGATATCAAGGCAAATAACGTCAATGTAGGACTATCGCTTAACGATAAGTGCATTTACCTGCTTTAGTTGCCAAGAAAATAACGATCATAGAAACTTTCTTACCGATCTATTCCAAGTATGAAGATGGCTCCTTTGGATCCGACGAGACCGGTTACTCGATAAAACTCATCGCAGATTAAAATGGTGTGTGGAATTGTAAAATGTGATCGAACGCCGTCTTTCTAATAAAGTTAATGATACCTACTACGAGTAAGTATAATAATTGTTGCCAGGTTCTGTTTCATGATGACTAAATTATGCAGTAATGTTTACAGATGTTGGTGGTATTAGTTTGTGGTCTAACAATTTCTTACCCAAACGATTTCTTCACGTTCGTTTACGTACATGAAACATGACACAAATCACCATCAATTTATTTGAGCACTTAGATTACCTCAACAGAAACGTAACAAGACATATAAAAGTAAAACTCAACGAATATAAACCGTATTTGTCAGCATTCATTAGCGATCTCACAAATATGAACTTTCGAAAATCGAAGAAAATACCTCGATTTGCATAGAAGTTAGAGCGCGGTGCGCGTTTCTCTGCTCATTATGGAAGGTTGAGCCGGGAAAAAAACGCGCCGGCGCAGCCTCCCGAGGCAAATTGGTCGTTACTGGGCAACTTCCTCGATCGGGCCATGGGCCACCTTACCGTATTTATGCAATCGGCGTCATAGTGCCGATGGACCTGGTTTTTAAACTACATTGTTGTCAGTTAAATTTATCCCATAAACCGGTATTGATGACGATTACGAATCGGGCATGATTCCGGCGACATCGTCATAAAAACATTGGTCAAGTGCGATTGTGAGTAAACTATACTGTACCGTCCCAAATTTTCCCATAAAAGACCTTTAAAAGTATGCATTATCGTATGAACATTTCAATTTCAATCAATTTAAAATAAATTTTAACAGATTTCAAAAAAGGAGGTTATCAATTCGACCCGTAGTATTATGAGAAATGTACACGTTTTGATATAGGTACCTATTTTAGTCTATACCAGCTTCTAAACCGACCAAAATATTTGATTTGTGGGCATATTTACTTTATTTATTTTTTGAATAATTATTTTTCTCCCTTTTTATTTAGGTACAGTTTTGAAGTCGGTTTAATTTTTCAAATTATTTATCAAATAACTACATAGGTGCAGGTAAAGTTAAAAGCATAATAGACAAAATAAATATTAGCGTAGTTGTTGAAGCACTGCCGACATTTTAGAAACAGAGCCTTTCTCGAAGGGCCCTTGTCGAAGCTATAAGCGGACGTGAAAATGGAAAACAAAATATAGCACTGCGGAACTCCGACTGCAACATCTTGTATCATTAACAATTTTACATCATAGCCGTACGTGACAAAAATACATCATTAATGGTTAAGTACTTTGCAGCTTTCTTGCACGCACGATTAAAAGTAATATTTCCGAGTACTATTAAATTAATAAGAGTACGCGATTTCTTATTTTCAGCAAGCACCAATTACAATTTTCGTTATCAACGTATCACCCGGCCCTCCGTTTAACACACTGATTTATCTCGATCTCAATCTTGCGCAAGGGCTACAAATTATTGGCTCAGACCCGCAATCGTATACCGTACCTATACAACAAACGCACACGCAAATCATATTTGATTAATTCCTTGCGACACTATCATTGCTATCACTTTATTATTTTCAATAAATTCAATTAAAGTTGTTCTAATTAAACGACTTATCGGGTTGCTCGTGTATTTACTTAGTCGTGAAGCGAACATTTCGCAAACCTCTCGCGTGTCAAAACTTGTTTGTTAATGGTCTCAACAATGGTTTCTGTTCACACTTGCCTATTGAGCGGTATCTTAGCATCTGGCTGAGGCAACGTTGACACCTACTCTTGAACTGTTCAAATTCAAAAGAGCAATGAAAACATTTCTCAAGATTATAATGATTTCAAAAGCCTGCTTTAGTTCGCGTTATATTGGTTTTGCAAAGCTCTAGATATGTTTAAAATTTAAGCTCAATGTTAACAGTAGAATGTAAAGCTTCACACTAAACCATTCATTTATCATCTAATGCGATTCTTAGCGTGAATTTATTACGAAGTCCCAGATGAAATCTGCAATAACGTGTGATTTAAACGACTGGATTGGAATATGAATACTTACTTCGATTAGGAAGGTACTTATTAATTTGTATTATTACTTATTAAATAAATCCAGCCAACTTCGTTTGAAACCGGTAGATTTAATTAAATAAATAAATAAATAAAATAAAAATATCCTATTAATAAAACTTTACACATGTTAAGCACCTAGTCGCAATATGTCGTGACATACTTTAAACAATGAGATTCAATTAAAATCCAAAATGCCGAATTTAAACCGAAAATTCGAGCGAACATTTTACCACGTGCGAGCAACTTCGTTATTAAAATACGGGGAGATGGGGTCACTCGATTTGTTCGACAACACTAACAGGCCGGCCCACGTCGAATTTAATTTAATTTAAAACAATACTCAATTAATTATGGCGTCGACAGAATTAGGCCCTTCTTTTGTTTTCGTGCAACGCCCGCCGTTGTAAAAAATAAGTTCACCAATTAATCAAACTTGACTTAATTGTAACTATAAATTGCTTTCTACTGACAAAATAGAAACCCTTCAAGAGTACTTTTATTTCACCTTCGGCTGTCTAGCCTAATTAACGGTACAATTTTTGACAGTCATCGACATTGATCAACAAATTAACAGTTATCGGTTAAAGACACAAAACGCCAAAAATAAAGGCACATACAAAGTCGATAAAGCACAACTACACGTAACGTGCTCACTCATAAAAAAACAGGAAGCTACTCGTAATACATAGTAATCTTCCCACCTGGCACTTTAATGGTACTAGTCTATCCTAGCATTCAAGGAACTAATAGGAAGTAGCATAATTCGCAGATCGTATTTAATTCGTCGAATACACAGCCCAGACACCTATTGCATGTCGACATTTTGAAACCGTCGGGGACTTAACGACAGAAATCGACCGAATTCGCCAAAACGTGTCGATATCAACACCTACCGTTACATAAAACGAACGCAACCACAATCACATCTTATTTTATGACATCCGTCTGTGTGTTCGTTGATAAAGACATTTTATTTTATGCTCTTATATGGAAACGCCTACACGTTGCTGACGTTAGGCAGTTTGATTGTCTGCCCTATTACGGCTATTTACTTCATTTGTTTTGCTACGCGCAATAAAATACTATGCTCTGCCAAAAACTTATTGCGTAAGTAATTAATTATTTTATTTTTAAGATTAAGAGATCAAATCTGTCAGCCTAAGTAAATAACTGAGTACTTAAATGTGTAATTTTAGTTGTTTTTTGTAAAGACCTATTCAATCAAACGCGTTGGTTCATTGCCGTTACCTAAGAAATTAGTAATAAACTAAAATTGCCACAAAACCGAGAAAATATATCGAAACTGAAGCCTAATATTTTAGTTAGATACTTGAAAATTTTCTCAGTTTCGTTACAAGTTCAGTTTAGTAGCAACTTCCTTACGGTAGGTATATACTTACCTGTCTACTTTGCTTTTCAACCATTACCTGCCGCCGATGTCGAACTACTCGTGAATATGCTTTGTTTTTATAATTTTCATAACTGTTTACGACTATACTTATCACCGGACAGTACTAGCGTGTACTAAACTTGTCTAAAGCTGCGCGTAACGTAACTGTCTCGTCTATATTTATGGTTAGTTTACTAACAAAATACCGCGACTTTGATTGGAAGTCCAAGCAACATTTGACTTTAAACTATAAACGATGCGCTACGAGCTACGACCGTTACACACCAGTTAAATGTTATGTAGCCAGCGTGTCTGAATCCCAGTCTCGTTATCACGACGTCCACTCGCCACAATGCCTCTACACGGTTTTCTCTGCTTACACTCATTGCACAACTGTTGTCAATACAACAATATTTTTTTGCAGTAACGTCGGTTACTCCACACGCGCACAAAGAGTTCAAAAGTGTGCCATTAATAAAGCGGTCTCACGTGTCTAAGATAAAATTCCTTTTCAATTTTACGCAAATAACGCCTAGCCGGTTCGATGTAGGCACACAAAAAACAGCGTAATCGCTCTGGTATTTATTATACCAAGATTAAATTCTGAGCTACTGAACTACGTACGTAGCTATTACATAGAAATAAGGGGTTTATCCCTTGCAAACTGTAATTACAGCTTGATAGGTATTTAAAATGTAATACGCTGTCATCTAAGCAGTTTCATTTTAAAACCGCTTAGCTTGTATGTACCATAATTGATTTGCTTTAGCAGGTACCACTATTGCAATTATATTTTGTTGAAATGTTATGAATAGAATGGCTACAAGAAGTACATTAACAGGGTAAATGCTCTATTTACGTCTAATCATCTGTTTTAAACGAACAACTGGAGCGGCGATGTCCGCACAACAGAGAAAGCATGAGTTGCGGTAATAAATGGAGGCAATAAAGAGCCGATCTAAATAAATATAAAGCACGAGCGGCCAAAGCCCGGCTGGTGCACGGTCCCTCATCTATAGCCAACAAGATCTCTATCGTTACTGTGAGAGAGATATATAACGGCTCAGCCACGACTGCGCGCGACCGGCGGAGCGGCAAGCGTTTTTAGGACCTCCGTACCTCAGGCGGTAAAAACGGAACACTTATAGGATTACTTTGTTGTCCGTCCGTCCTGTCTACACTATTTTTCTATGAAATTCGTGAAGATGTGAAGCTGAAATTAATATCAAATAGGTTTGGAGTGCTTAGAGCAATAAAAAAATTAAACTTTTAAGTCAAAGCAACGAAAAGATAATCATTAAAAAAAGGTGTTTCCATAAAATTGCTCGGTAATTAAACCTATGATACTGCCAGTTGTGCTTGTAGCATACAATTTGGTGTGAAGATAGCTCTTATACATAGCACAAACGAAGTAAACAATCGGCGCGCCGCCGATCGCACGTTGCCGCAATCGAGCCGCACCGATACCTACTACATATTTTAACATTAAATCCCATTTTCTGGGAACAGCAAGGAGCAGAACAGGCCTTATACTACGAAGTTCGAAATCAGCGGGGCTACTACGATATTCGAAAATCGAAGTTCGTGTCGTTCCATCCCTCTGAGACAGAGGCTCGAAACAGTGCTCGACCGACGGTCAGCGCTGACCGTCGATCAGCGTAGCTATATCTATGCAAGTCTATATGAACGCGCACACAGCTACGCTGACGGTACTCGCGTGATTTGGTGCGCGCGTACGGTCGGTCGAGCCGTCGGTCCGGCTCGTTGGTCGCGCGGCGTCGGTCGACCGACGAGCTATGAGATTGTATGGATGTGTTCAGTGCTTCGCTGACGGAGCGACCGACCTGTGAACTGTACACACGCGTCGCAGTTCGCCGTCAGCGTAGCCCTGAATGAATTTTCGCAACCGACGGTCAGCGCTGACGGTCAGGACGTACGGTCAGGACGTACCGTCGGTCGAGCACTGTTTCCAGCCTTATATTATTTTAATACGAGAGTGAGAGGGACTGTAGGTACGGACTTCGATTTTCGGATTTCGGAGTATTTTGGCTCTCTGAACTTCAAAGACCAACGACCACGAACAGGTTAAATCGATTTCCACCAACACGATTACAAGATGTTTTTTTTTATTTATTTATAAAGGTGTATAAATATTTTTGACGTCTTGGGATTGGGAATGTACCAATCACGTAAGCAATGGTTTTGTAAGTAGAGCATGTAAAATGTATAATGCATCGTTTTCTGAAGCAGAAGTACCTACTTATTTAATGTTTCTCTGCTTAGATTTATGGCTTCTCTTTTAGGTTTAGTTAATGGTTAGGTTAACCTCATCTTATTGGTTATATAATTCTAGACATCCTCTAATATTGTTTATAATATTTTGTACAAATGTACATACACCAACCCACTTTAATTTCATGTATTTATTATCTAACGGTGGCATCTTTATTGGCTAGTGTTTGATCTAAGTTAAATTGTACCGTTTGTGCCCAAATAAACATTAAACATTTATGAACTTGACTGTACCGCTGAAATCGTTCGTTTATAATCGTTCTAGTCTAGAGTAGATCAGTCAGTAGTGGACGTCCCCGGGTTAAAAAAACTGAACTCGTAACAGTGCGAAGTTTCGTTACAACGTGAGCCCGCGCGACTATGGATTCTGCTGAGCTGGCATCGTTGCATTTTTGTTAGTTTTTCTCAATTATTCCATAAAAATTGAATGAAATTTAAAAAGGTGGTCTGATAGAACACTTCTTAATATATGTATATAAGTTAATGTGTCTACTCCAATAATTATTCGTGACAAACTTTTATATTCTTTAAAAATGAATTAATGTTTCTTAACAGTTTTCTTAACACTTGTGTTGTATCAGACCACATTTTTAATTTTCATTAAATTTTTATGGAATAATCGAGAAAAACTAACAAAAATGCAAAGCAGGTATAAACGCTCTTCGACGACAACGAACCGCCACTCCAACCATATTTCTCGCACAGTCTAAATGAGACTTTACATACTTTGTTGCATTGCAATGGACTTGCGAAAACTAATGCCACATTTTATGTGTCGCGAGTTGAAAACAGTTTCAATTCTTATTCTTAGGCTAAAAAAAAATCTAGCATGAAAATTGTATTGTATTGTAAAACTCTTTATTGTACATAAAACACATGAAATTAACATAACACAGGATAATAAGATGTACAAAGGCGAACTTATCCCTTAAAGGGATCTCTTCCAGTTAACCTTTGAACGGTTTCAGTAAGAAAATAATTATAACACTAGCATAAATCACAGAGCAGACGTTTGTAACGTCACCTCAAACTAAGTTCGATTAGGTGCTTTTCTTGTGTAGGTATTCATTTAATTGTTGTCCCGATATATAAAATTGACGGCGAAAAACTCGTTCATCTCTTTATTTTAGCATATTTTGTGTTTGCCAATTATAAGATTATGTATATGTGTTTCATAATGTTTCAGTTAAAACCCCGGCATAAAAGTAGTGAAGCATGACTTCGAAAAAATCCCTTCTGACAAATGGTTAATTTTACTTTCGTTAACATTTTTACACTTTCATTCCATTAATCATCCCGAACAATAACCCAAGAACATTATTATGACCCAGTTGGGTTAACTAACTGAATGATGAGAAAGTTCAACCGGGATGTATTTACTCGCAGACAGTCGATCTGCAGATATTATTTCACAGATTTATAATCTTGATAATTCGTAAACGAAACCGAAGGCCGCATAATCGTAATTCAATAATACCTCGTCATCAATTTTAACGCCAAGCACTAAATAAACGAAGATCGGTTTCAGTAACTTTTCTTCTTATAACACCGACAGCAATTCATAACGATAAGTATTGAAACACAGTAAGTTAACATAATGCCTTTTGTCGCCGTAAAAATCTTACATGCATATTTCAATGATGAAATGTTAAAGCTTAATAAATCTGGACGTTTTCAAAAGGACGGCAAGTACACGTGACACGGAATCGAGCATTATCGGTCGGTTATTTTATTTGGCGCTCAACGAGTTGCGAAAAGGGCTATCAATGAATCAGTTAGGTGAATAAATAAATACCTTTGACCCAAAAGCGTCGGCTTTGAGCACGAAACAGTCTTGTTACCTGATGGCCGTGGACATAGTGTTTACGGGCTATATTGACCAATTTCACTAGGCAATGATCCGTCGAGATATCTATTCTGTATAAGGCCTCACAGTGGACCTCACAACGACATAACTGTAACTCCCTTTACATGGAGTCTCGATGACTGGAGACTTTACTAGCTAAGTCACCATCATCAGCATCAGTACCCTTAGTGTAAGTTTTCGCTTACAAAATACGTCTAGATCGCGTTCGCGTTAAAATCTCAATTCGTATGGAAACACGAACATCGCAAACGTTCCGCTAGAGGCGCTGTTCGTGTTTCCATACAAATTGAGATTTTAACGCGAACGCGATCGAGACGTTTTTTGTAACCGAAAACTTACACTAAGGGTGTGTTTAGGCTGTTACGACTCCATTAATTGAGTCGCTTGTTTACATTTCACAATTGTACGAATGTGATTTAATTATTTTTATGGCTGCGTATTGACAGCTACGACTACGATAATACAACGTACCGAACACTTCGTGTGCCAGTCCAATTCGCCTTGACCTGTTAATGTTTTTATAGTAGTTTGCAAAAACGGAACCCTTAATAGGATCATTTTATTGTCCATCTGTCTTTCGTCTATGAAGACCCTTTTTCTCAGGAACGTGCGGAGGTCTCAAGTTGCAATTATCAAATACTCAGATCTTCTAATCCTTGGAGCAATAAAAAAAATAAAACTTCGAAATCAACACAATGGATAAATACTCTTGAACATCTTATTTTACATGTCTATCTGTCTAAGTTATAGTTATTATCTAAAATGACCCTATTCTGGATTCATTTTGCTTAGGAGATGGACCCTGCTAACAGTAGATATTGATACCTACAAATTTGTATGGACCCTCGGTGCGCTAGGCTGACTCGCACTTGGCCGGTTTTTTACTATGATGATCTAATAAAGAAATTTATTTTTCTATATATTTAGAAGTATTTTTAGGAAGTGTCAACCAGTCCACCCTTCAAATCTGACCACGGCAATTTGTTGTGGATAAACAATGAGTCGTGAGAGGAACCTCCCCCCGCCTCCCGATAGCGGAATTCACGAAGAGCATCCAATTTACGACCTAACTGTGATGTTACACAATAGTCTTCATAACTTTATGACTCAAAGGGAAGTATAGAATTTAACGCGATATAAAATAACATCACAATAACCGTTGACCCACTAGAATTCACGGAAACCCACTGTATTTGCTATAGTCTACAAGCTGGCGTGTTAAGCGTAGCTCTACGCTATATTTTGCGATGGTGGATTGCGTAAAACCTGCATGTAAGACATGGTTTAGACTTAAGTTGCCTATCCATTTACTTTACACTATCGCGTAATACTCACATAGGAATACCTTATACAAGATCTCGAAGTCATTTACCACCTCTAAAAACATGCAGGTAGGTAAGTATACAAGTTACCTAATGTCACTGTGTGTAACTTATGTATCACTCACTCCCTAGTCACCGGAAGTAACACAGCCTAGATGTCAACATTAGTTGGGGTTTCTGAATAGTACCATACCAACTCAAATCTTGCAAGAGCACTGTTTTAGCAGGGTCAAGAAAACAAGTTATTTATCGAACTAACCTGATAGCAAAACCGTTATCTCGTCGTAAACAAAGGCTGGCAACCAGCATAAAAGCAACAGCATTGGTCCTTATCTAGCTCGGAAACAAATCAAACACCTGCAAAGTAAATTCCGGCGAGGATCTGCGCACACGCTCACCTGTGTTATGATTTATGCCCCAGAAACGCCATTGTGCTGTCATGGCGCCCGGCCGGTGCAAACTTATGAACCGCCTAACCTCAAATGACTTGTGTTTCTGAACAAAACACTGCCGCTATCAGTGAAGTTTACGTAGAAGAACCAACTTCATCATTCAAAACGTCGGTTAACCTCTCTACAATTGCACATTGACTTTACCTGAGGGGAAACCTTATTGGTCGGATTACAGAACTGAATCACTGCAATCTACCGGACGGATTAAGTACGATAATCGAATAAGCTACTTTTTTCGTACCTAACCAAGCCTACGGAAACCGAAATCCGCTTAGTATTGGACTACCTACTGAACATGCATGTCATGCTATCCTTAAAATACTAAACAAAACCACGTTTTCCTCAACAGCTTACCTCACACCGAATAATCTTTAAGGTACCGTACCGGCTGCTGCCCTAGTTTATTAACGCAATGCTACTTAATTTATTTTTAACTTAACCTTTTCGCAAGTTGAATAAACGATGCCATTAATCTTTATATTCGGGACTTGCGTACTCGGCGGAAGATATGTGGGAAGGTAATCTTTCAGACTTACCTAAAGTGCTAAAGAGGAGGTTTTGGGTGTCATCCGACTCAAATGAAAGTAAAACTGATGTAGTAATCAATATTTACATTCAGATTTTGGTCAACAATCACCAGTACAAGAAGAAATTCAACGAGTGAATGATTGACGTCGTTAAATGGTTTAAGAGCCAGACATAACTGTGAAGCTGCAGTTGCTTAATTGTTTTGATCTTGTTAAAACAGTAGCGACGGATTCGCATAAAAATATTGGCAGATACAGAGAGAAATGCAAATTATTTTTAATTGCCTTCCGGTAGAAAGTGGGTGAACCTGAACACGAAACGGGCTGGCGATTCGGTTTGATACTTGCCGAAATAATGACAAACCAGGCGATGCCAATGGCCAGGCGTCGAATTCGCGCTGAAGGCTTGACAACTCGTGAGCAGATCGCTCGTGCCGCTCGGCACTTTCTACGCCCTCCGCCGCCCTTTTACGACGAGGGGAAATTTATAGCGCTTATTAATTTAAATCATAGCCATATGCAGACACCGGACTACATATGATATCATTGGTGTTTAAATGGTCTTCATCATGATCCGAACAATAGAAAAACGGGGGAAAAAGAGTAGGTACTGAACATCCCAAATTCGTTAGACTTGGGACAAAAATACCAATCAAATTATCAGTAACGCATAGCATAACATAGGCATGAGTATATATTATCCAAAATAAACATCAGAGCATGAATCAGCGTCAAAGAAAGCTCACACGAGACATAAATAAACAATACCCAAGACAAAGCCGTTCAATTGCACTTAGATTCTCAATGTCAGCGATAATAATCCGTAGGTAATCAATAACCAATAAATCCGTTCCGGATGCGTGGGCGGGCGACGTGTTCTCATTTGTTTTACTTAAATCTTCGATATGCGTCTTGCGTCCTCTTATGTCGGATGAGTGTGGCCCTTTCCGGGAGTTTAGTCCCCGAAACTTGTAGGTGTATCGTACAATCTACGAGAGAGGATGCGTTAAGTAGCATGCAGGTGGCGATGAAATCTTCTGTTTGTCAGAATGCCTGGTATTGGAATATGGACGTAGTAATTGACCATTATCATTCTGAGAAGGCCTATTCCCACCTAGTGGGAGGCGTTAATAGGCTGGAGACGATTCTCTAATTTGCTTCGGAATTCTCATTTTAGAGAGATTTTAAATATTTTCTTAAGATAACCTTAGTTCTCTTAACCAAGTAACTACCACACTTCTAAAGAAACTAACAATGCGTTTGTAATCGTGTAGGCACCTAACTGTTTGTATTTACAAGGTTTTAAAACATAAAAGCCATTGCCGTTGTTGTGCTTTTGCTTAACAATATGACTAATGAGTGGATATTAATGATGTTCAATTTATTTCTATATTGAATTGATCGAGTATAATATTACGAAACATAATGTATTACATAATTGTATAATAAATCCTACTGAGAATTGCGAATATAGTGAGGCCAGTTATTATGTTCTCTATAAATAAGGCTAACTGATGTCCTTATGTAAAATTCACGATAAACAGAATCTTTATAGGTATAATAGAATTTATAAAACAAATAACATCATCACAATCACATTTAATTGGAACAAACGAGCGTTAAATAATTAGCCGCCGTATTGCTCGGTTCAAACGCTGGTTTCCATAAGACAGCAAATTGTATAAAATTGTATAAAGCTATTTGTAGATTTATTGTATGGTACACGTTCACGTCAATTTTAGCTCGGAACTCTACGGTTTTCCTATGGACTAGTATGTATGTATTTTTATCTTCGTTTCTCGAGTTTTTTAGGATTCTGTAGCCAAAATGGCAAAAACGGAACCCTTATAGTTTCGCCATGTCTGTCTGTCTGTGTCTGTCCGTCCGTTCGCGGCTTTGCTCAGAGACTATCAATGCTAGAAAGCTGTTATTTTGCACGAATATATATGTAAACTATGCCAACAAAATGGTACAATAAAAAAAAACAAAAAAATTTTTTAGAGTACCTCCCGTAGACGTAAAGTTGGGGTGATTTTTTTCGCATCCAATCTTGTAGTGTGAGGTTCGTTGGATAGGCCTTTTAAAACCATTAGGGGTTTGCACAAACGATTTTTCGATTCAGTGATTTGTTTGCAAAATATTCAACTTTAAAGTGCAAATTTTCATTGAAATTGAGCGTCCCCCCCCCCTCTAAAATCTATACCGGTGGGTGGAAAAATTAAAAAAAAATCAGAATGGTAGTAAGTATATCAAACTTACAAAGAAAACTATAACGGTTAAGTTTTCTTGAGAATTGTTAGTAGTTTAAAGAGTAAATATAATAAAGAGTAACACAAATAATTGAAAATTGTTTACATTTAAGTTAGGACTGTTCTTTTTTTTCTTATTTGTGTAATTTTGATTGTGTGTGTTTGCAGTAACAAATAAACGTTTTATCTATCTATCTATCTATCTAAATAGCAGCCTGAGGTATAAAATGTACCTAAGCTGTAAATGTAGCTAAGAGGAAGTCAAAGTAAAAATATCTTCATTCAATTTTGGCTATAACAAGCACTAATGAACGCCGAAGAATCTATCAAAAAGGAGAAGAAAAATCTATGTTGAGAAGAAACTGGCAAGAAACTCGGCGAGTTAAGTATAATTTTGAATCAAATAGTATTTAATGTTACATAAATACTTACATTAAAAACTAAATTGTTTAACACAACTAAAGCATTTACGACAGTAGATACGAGCAAACAGGTTGTTACCTATACTATTTGAAGCCAGGAATCGCCAATGCAGATCGGAATTATTTCCAAAGATCCCCATTGAGCATGACATAATCATTAATTTTATAACACCAGATATTAATATCTTCTTGACAATGGATAGCATCGCTTCAACATTACTTGTGCCTCGAAACAGTAAAATGTCAAAAGCATATTACTAAATAGGCTACCGAGCACAATAGGTAGCACACAAGCACGACGCGAGACCGTAGCGGGTTGGCCCCAGAATTTCATCATCCGAATGCAAAATAGATGGTAATTAGAAACATCAGGCAAAAGGCTAAACTGTTGACATAATCCTTAATGGACTATCTCGTAATAATAGCTGTAATCGCCGTCAAACGCCACCTTGTCTATTCAACAGGTCGAAATGCTAGTGACATGTTAGATTAGGCTTTGTTTTGCAATATTATTTTCGAATGGAGATGAATTACACATTTTATAAGAAAGAGGGTTTTTCTGGCAGGAGGAAATCGCTAGAGGGCGTTAAGTATCGTGAGGACGTCATGAGTGGTAGTTAGTAGCAACTGCGTTTTTGTTCTTTCAGCAAGACTAAGCCGAGTTTAGACTTGCAAGAAAAATCGTGCAAGTTGCATTACATTGCGAAGAGGTAAAGCCGACGAGTTTTCTTGCAAGTCTAAACTGCGCTTTACATTAAGAATTTGGTGAAGGTAGAGATGTATTGAATAATGTTTTTCCATCATTAATATACCTACTGAGCGGCAAAAAATCTGGCCCTCAAATGTATGCAGAATCGGTAATTTTTGTATAAAGGGTGGGCCAAATTTTTTGCCGTGAGTATATTTTGCTGTCGGATATAAGTTCGTATTTTTTCTCAATTAGCTTCAGTAAATGTAAGCCAGTTGAGATAGCAAGATAAACACGAACCTTTCCGTCAAAACACGATGATAAAACATTATTCACTAGCTTTTTTTGTACCCCCCCCCCCTTGCCACACGTATTGCTATGAAATTTGCGATTATTTTGTTCCTGTGTCACAAACCGCTTGACCCCCCCCCCCTTAATGTGTGACGTACTTTGTGGATGACCCCTTAACGCGCGCGAAGTCGCGGATAAAAAGTAGTAGATAATTAAAAAATCAATAATAAATCTGTAATTTCCAGAGGCTTTATAGCTTTTTCTACACAAAACAAAGTATGCAATTGTGATTCGTAAGTGTGTTAAACAAAACTCTTAGATATATTTAATCATAAAAGCAAATAATGATAAAAATCAATTTATTACGTATCATTTACACTAAAATTCCACATATCAGGTTTTTTTGTCCATGCTTTAAAAAACACTTTCTTGACAAGCTCCCATTTTTCTAAATACCTTATAGATTTCCTTTTCATTGCATTGTATGGAATACTTCTTACATCTTCTGCATTGATAAGTTTCTTCAACTCTTCATTCTGATTTATAATATTTTCAAATCTTTGATAAATGTTATATTTACTTATGCACAAGGAATTATTAAACAATTTCAGTTTTTTTTTTGTAACACCAAGCTTTCTACCCTGTACTGCTACCTCCACAGACCTAGAAATATTAAAATTGATAAATATATTTAAATCTTTATGGATGTCTAAAAGTATGTCAATACAAAGTGTGTGTGTATAGTATGTATTGTCAGTATGTATGTATTGAATTAGGTGATTTTCTGGGTAAAAAAAAACACAAAATTATCTATTTACTGCATACATTTTGAAGTCCTGATTTTCTGCCACTCAGTATATTTAGGTTGTCTGTTTGATTATGATAAAATGGACACATATTTTACCTTTTGTCAATCAAACAAAAAATTACAAAGATAAAGTGCATCAAAGTTCATGAGTGGGATCTCGTGACATCACAGTGTCACATGGCGTGATGTCAAGGGGAACTTTAACGTGGGTACTTTGTGAAGTACATGGGGACTTACGAGGTTAATATCTATGTATATAAATATGTTTAACACAAGCTTCGCATACTTTGGGACTAGGTGAATTGGTAAGTGTGATGTGATATTTGTTTATTTATTTATTATATATTATTTATATGCAAAGCCTGTTTATTTACTTACCTTGATTTACTCCAAACTATGCTGCCCGCGGCAGGCCTCACATTTAAATCAGATTTTATGTGAGGGAACACCAATCTGCTTTGATAAAATTTTGGCATAACATCTGGTATTACCATAGATACATCAGTTCTTTTTAATAAGGATCTTGTCAAAGACTCTTCTGAATATGGTACTCCAGCACCAAAAACGAAATGATGGATGAAAAAAGGCTTGTTTATCAATAAGTCTAATAATGCCCCTTGGACACCTATATGGATCCATCTGGCTATTTTATCAGAACAAGAAACAGATTGTGTTCTATCGCCTCGGCCAGGCTTGATCCGAACCTGACCAAGTAAGTGGTAATTAGTACCTGGCTCCTTGGAATCCTGTGCCGAATCCGGTAGACACTTTGCTCCTGTTCTATGAATATCACCATTGATTTTCTTTAAATCAATATCTGATATGTCTTCACATGCTTTTTGTTTCAAACTTTGCAAAACTTCACCAAAATTTTCTTCATCCTCCTTGGGAATGATAGACGCATCTCCACAAGGTAGCTGAGAGGAGTAAAATATAAATTCAATGTTATCTTTGAGAGTAAATTTACCATTTTCGAATATGAATATGGATTTCTTACTTTGTAAAGCTTGCTCTATATTGTCGTATAGGTATATTAGAAATCCACGTCTGGCGAAAACTTCGGCATGACTGTCGTTTAAAACGTCTCCAAATGGTGACATTTTCGAAGCACCAATGCATTTGGAACCCGTGCCTAGAGAAACAACTTCCAGGTTCTCGCTAATTTTATCGTACTGTAGCAAACATGATAGCACTGTCCACTCATTGTCAATAGGTTTCCCGGTTTTTGGCAGTCCATTGTATAGTTTCACACAAGTATCAGCTACTTTGTCCACAAGTCTGTCGTAGAGCTGAACCATTGCCGTTTTAGGTTGCTTATTTAGAATATACATTGACGGTCACTTCTGAGATAGACATAACGTTTAAGATCTACTGTTTTTTTTTTAGTATCAATGTACACAAAAGGTTCTAATTCCTAGAGTAAATCCGAATTAAATTACGTCCAAGAAACAAACCAAAACAAGAGTTGAATGAAACATCAGGTCAAATCAAAACATCAAACACGCGATTTGACAGACAGGGTGACAGTGACACTATTTACCGGCACAGATAATACCGACATGGAAATAGAGACCCGATATTTTGAGTTCACGCCCATATAAACTGCAGGGCTACGAAACTCGAAGTTCGTATCATTCCGCCCCTCTCGCTCTCGTATTAAATAGTTTAAGTGTCAGAGGGACCGCACGACAGGAACTTCAAGTTTCGAGTTTCATAGTAGCCCTGCTGCTGGTGTTAAACTGACAAGAGTTTCTATGGGCGTGTCACAAAATATCATGTCGGTATTTCCATGTCGGTATTGTACGTCCGGTACCGGTAGACACACATAAGGCGTATTTAAGCGTGGACAACAAGTTTAGTGTTTGTAAGGCATTCAGCCGACTTTATTCAGTAACGTTAACACTATTTTTAAGATTTTTACATAGTATTCTGGTAAAAAATGCTACGTATTACTAAACCCCACGAATAAGTATTATAAATGTGAAAGTTTACAAGTCTGTTTGTTAGGTACCTTTTCACGTCTTTCTAAACCGCTGGACCGATTTAGATGAAGCAATAGGCGGTCTTATCGCTTCAGAGTGATCTCTTCCAGTACCACTACCATGAGTTTACAGTGACCGTACTCGATAGCGACGGCAAATAATACAAATAATTTACGCCGTCGTTATCGAGTACGGTCACTGTAAACTCATGGTAGTGGTATGTACTGGCAAACTTTTTCAACAGAATTAAGTACCTAAGGACTAGAAACATAAGTGCCTACCTACATACGTAACATATTTTAGTGTACGTATTCACCAGATGGGAAACATTTCCTGTCCCTTCTTTGTTTGTCTTATGAAAAACGACAAAAGAAGCGGTACCTACCTAATGACGGGGCCACACCATTGTCATATTGGATTTGTCACAATGCAACTTGAGGTAGGTAAAATCATTCGAATACCTAATGCTATGGGGCTTATTTAATAAATCGTACGGACATGCACTAACCACGAAATAATATAACTAAATACAACTTACTTAATAATATAACTTAATACTTACTTACTTAATTATTTTACGTTTTACCTACTCTTCATTTTGTGAAAACACCTGGCTTTGCATATCTAGATCTGTGTTTTCTAAAGGAAGACTAATATTTTTACATGGGAAATTTTTTTAAAGTCTAAAATAATAAAATCCATAAGTATTCATGTATCGACGTGGTTATAATCGAATACAAAAAAATAACTTGCTTAAGCTTGCTTGCCCAATATTTTATTAAGTTGACCAACACCTGTGGTCTCCACTAATTGTCCAATTGGTGAGAGAAATACAATCGCATAAAATATTGCGAACAAGTTTTTAATCAAAAAGTCGCACGGGTTTAATTTACGATGTCTCGTCGAAGCAACATACGATTTAGAGAAAGTTGATGTCATATTTTAAACATAGAGCCGGAATATTACTCGCAAATACACCAATCGACACCTACATAATGACTCCTGCTTTGCTGACCATAGCCGTCTCCAACCAGTTCACAGGATTGTATTTACTACTTATACTGCTGATACTGTTTTGCATGTTTTGTGTAATTACAATATATGGTACAAATATGGAAAAAAATGCAGTTGAAAAATATTTTTATTTTATAAATAATCGTGATAGGCAGTACTTTGATCTAACGACGAATGAACTAATGACCTATACCTTAGTGGTTTGATCTATGGCCTCCGAAACAGAGAATCCTACGTGGGTTTGGCCGCGGGCTTAGTTAAGTTTTTCAGAATTTTCGTGCGAAAATTCATTTGAGATTTACTTACTATGAACTTTACAGTGAAGTAAATCATCATAAGGAAACCTGCACACAGAAAGGTGTTCGAGGAAGTTCAATGGTGCGCGTGAAGTTCACAATTGGCACTAGGCCCTCTTATTCCCCCTGTGCCATGGAGCAGGACATATATACCTACCTATAGACCGTGGTTGCGCTGATGAATTATCTTTTGAAAAATTTGACAAAATTAATGAAAAGGAAAAAACTCGTTATGACCATCAACGGAAGTACGGCGGTACCTAAGACGAATGTATTCCCGTGAAGATATCTTTCCTACTAGTCAACTATTTACATGTTAGCTTCATTATACTAACCTTAGGTGGGCGGTGATAAAAGAGGGTAGTTTGTCATTTCACGCCTCATTATGGCCCAGAATAGCCCAGATAACGCCCTCGAACCCAACAACAAATTTAAATATCAATAGAACTGACCTTATGCATACGATTAAACGCTATCCAATATTCACGCGTAATCTAAACCCATTCAATAATATTATCGATTCGATATGATCGATTATAAAAAAAATATTAAAGCTTATAAATTTTAATGTGGTTATTTTATTATTCAAGGTACCTACTTCCATTCTGTTTGTTGTTAGCCTGGCCAGAAACGTGAGAGTCGAGACCAATAAATCGATTAAAGGAAATGCAATAACATCGAGAGTAAAATGATAACATTAGTAGCAATTGGCGCCAACGTTGTAAAAGCCAATTAATCGGCTATAGAGTATCGATTTTAATATTGATCAAAGTTGTCATTTTTAACGAAAGCATATCGAAGTAAATAAAGTAGGTAAATTTTGTTGCATGCAATATAGATCATCATGACCCTTCTTGTACTAATACTTGCTAAGTGAATTTAGCATTTTAGTCATAACTTTTAAACTGCAGTTAATTTATATTTTAATTTATTTAGTTAATTTATTAGTTCATTTTTATTTTTATTTAATTAATAATAAACATCTTTATTTATTAATGTTTAGTAACAAACAATAATTAAATAATAGTAGATTATTGTGGTAGCCTGGAAGTAGTCAATTGCTGGCTGAGTATGAGAATTAAATGGACGAGCGTTTAACTAATACGAAGCCAGTAGGTAATTTCTATTCCAGCCGAGACTAATTAAGTATAAAGCTTTTCTTAAAAATGGTGAAGGAAAAAAACTAAATTAGAATAAACCTTTTCTCAACAAAATATATTTTTTCATGCTTTCCCGCCTTTTTTTCATTAAAAAAACAGCAGGTGTACTTAAGCTGTTCCAGATACAATAAAAAAAGTCTGGAGTTCCAATAAAATAACTGATAGCAGCCAGAGCAGCAGAACTGAGCAGAGTTGGCTGGATATGACTTGTACCAACATTTCCATGGCCACTTTTTCACTTTTTTTAAAGTTTAAGACTCGATAATAATAAATAATAGTTGAGCTAGTGCGCCTGCAATTTTTTTAACTTTTTAATTTCTCACTGACCATAAACTATGCACTTAGCCTTCTGAAAGGTAAGGAATAATGTACTTTTTCTCAAAATGTCCGTAAAAGTTGACATTATTACATATCAGAAGGTGAAGTGCATAGTTTATGGTCAGCTTAAAAGGATTGCAGGCGCGCTAGCTCGACAATAATGAATTAGCGCGCCTGCAATCAGTCACATTTTTTTTTTAAGTTAATAAGGCCATGGAAACACAAGTCGTACAGCCAAGTCTAATTATCAGATATTTTGTGGAACTCCGGACTTTTTCTATTGGGTCTGAAATAGCTTGTGGTGTTTTCGGTGGAAAAATACTCCTGCCGTTTATTTTTAATGAAAAAAGGCGGGAAAGCATAAGAAAAATATTGAATAAAATTAAATTTTACAAATATTTTGAGAAAAAGTTTATTCTATTTCAGAACCATTTTTGAGAAGCTTTATATTAGTCTCGGCTGGAATAGCAATTGCTGGCTTCGTATTAGTTAAACGGACTCGCAAGCTCGTCCGTTTAATACTCATACTCAGCCAGCAATTGCCTACGACAATAATGTACTTTTACGGTCATTTTTGAGAAAATAACCTTATAAGTATAAAAAGAAACTAAAACCAAAATAAATAATTTATAGGAACCCCCTCAGCCAAGATTCCGATGATCCTGGCAGCCTTACCACTTTTGCTGTACCTATGTACCTACTTAGGTATATGTGAACCTTTTATTATCCAAATATAAATAACGAAACCGTTGAGATCAATACACAAAGGTGAACTTATCCCTTTTGGGGAGCTCTACCAGTCAACCTTTGAGTGGATTTAGTAATTTAAGGTGTCATTTCATAGTTATATTCTGTTATTTCGTCTCTCTAAGAGGGCCTTATCTTATCACACTAGCGATTTGAGGGCGAGTTGAAAGCGAGGCGAGTTCACTGCGAGCGTGTAAAGATTTTGGCGCGAGCGCGCAACGATATCGCCGCGTGCGCGCAACGATGTCGCTGTGAGCGCGCAGCGAGTTCCCTGCGTTGCCGCCGAAGACTCCCTATTATTATTATACGGAGTCTACAATATGCCGCTTTTGGCGCTAACGCAGCGAACTCGCTGCACGCTCGCAGCGAAATCGTTACGCGCTCGCAGCGAACTTGCTGCGCGCTCGCCTTGCTTTCAACTTGACTGCAAATCGCTAGAGTGTGATAAGGTCTTAAAAGTATAAATGCAAACTAGGTAATTCAATGTCCTACCCAAAGTCCCGTCAGCTTGTTCTATCTTCATATAACCGGATCGAACTTTAATTGAATGTTATGTTACACGCTTACCAAAATTGGTAGTGTTTTAAAAGCAATTTGCGACGTAATGGGGATCAAATTAGAGTCGCGAAGCGCATATTAGGGCTCATTACGAGGCTCAAAACAGCGTTCCCTCTTGCCAACGCTTCCTGCAGTCGAGTGAAATTAGGTAGATACCTTCATACCACTCATGCCAGATGTAAGTAGACATAGATGCGAATACGTAATGGTTTTCCAGATTAACTTTGTTTTATTTGTGCTCATACTATCTCGAAATATAGGAAAAAATATGTAGATATTTGTGACACTAGGTTTTAACTAGGTACTTTTAATGGCTGTGTCTTTTTCAGAATAGGTGAAGTAATATGATATTCCTTGAATTCCGTACCTTAATTAGAAAAAATGGAACCCTTATGGGATCACTTTGTTGTCCATCTGCCTGTCTGTCCGTATGTCAAGATCCCTTTTCTCTGAAACACGTGGAGGCGTGTACGTTTCGCTTAGGACCGGTGATCTGCTACACAACCCTTATAAAAAATCATAACAATAATATTCTAACACTGCATATTCATAGATAAGTACCTACTTCTAAAAATTATTTGCACGAAACCGATGATCCAACCAATCTTTAACGTGCATATTTTCGTCCGATCTATTCAATTTGTAGGTACTCCCTGAAATAACATGTGAGTTTATGCAGGCAAAGCAATCGCCATGACCTCTGCCTGGTAGTTAACACTGGGTAGGTGCTATAGGACAATGGCTGATGAATTACAAAATTATTCATAAGACAAAAAACATCAACAGGGTGGTTTCCAACTATACTTAAATATATTATATAAATACGTTATAATAGGTACTTACAGTATGTACCTGGGCGACCGAACTTTACTCGGGCTAAAACTTGATAATAAGCGTTTTCCCAGAGATGAAACCAAGCTAGATCGATTTGTCATCCCCGAAATCCCTCACATACTAAATTTCATCGATATCGTTGGAGCCGTTTCCGAGATTCTGATTATATAGAATTGCTCGTTTACTTATAATACCTACTAAGATGAAGTAACAATGAATGAAGGCAAATCGCCAGCAATGTTTATTTTATAAACTCTTCTGGGTTCTGCAGTTTTATTGATATTAGTTTATTAGTAAATTAAACCATTAGAGAAAATGTAGATGAAACAATCAAATGTAGTTATTATCATCCGCTAGTTCCAGCAGGTGTTAAAAACTAAATAAGTACCTAGGACCTTTAGGCGCTGGGCAGTGAAAGGCAAGGAAACAGTCGCGAAGGTGATTATTTCCTTAAGATTAAATAATTTCTATAACTTGTATTTGCTCTCGTTATTTTTTTGTTTTGTTGGGTACAGAGTTTCATGAAAGTGTTGAAATTGGCTGTCTTATTTATTACCCAATCCTATTGGAAAACCAGATTACCTTTGCCCTATAGCCTTAAGCTAAAGGACCGAGTGCTCTAGTGGAGGTTTGTTATATCAAAAACATTAAATAACCTAACTTGAATGACATAAATTTAATTTTATTCTGACAGAAAACCTAAAATTACTTACTTCACTTATTTTGTTTATTATACCGTCAAAGTACCGAGGAAGTAAACAAAAACAACGCAATATCATGAGAAACAAAAGTAGATATTACGAGTCATCGTGACAGCTGATAATGCCATTCCGTACGAAGCACCTATTCCAAGTCTTGTTTTGGCAAGCTCGATCAAAGATAACCGAAAATTGAATTGTTGATATTTATAAGAAAGCGTGTTACTAAGGTACGTTCAAAACGATTGCAAACTGCATTACAAGGTCGAAACAACAGCTTACGAAATGTTTGGGACGTTATCTACCATCTCTACTTACGGTGTCATTCATAATGCAACACGAATAATTTAAAGTTTCCGAAATTATGCAATGGTACAAATTGAAATCGTTTCGGGCAACACCGACCCCTGCAGCGCTGAGTCTTCACGGGAACGCATTGCAACCTATCTATACTAATGCACCTACACATATAAAATTTGAATACGTTAGTTTCTTAGATACACGTCGTATTCAACGATCGAAGAAGGGTAAACGGTGAAAAGCCCTATGTTTTATGTTTTCTCGATTTTTATATGGTCGAACAAAGATTATACATAAATAATCTAATGTACAGGGTGTTAGGCAGATTTTTTTTTATACTGTTAGGCAGATTCTATACTGGATGGAAAACGAGCAAGTGGGTCTCCTAAGAAGTAAGAGATCACCACTGCCCATAAACATCTGCAACACCAGGGGTATTGCAGATGCGTTGCCAACCTAGAGGCCTAAGATGGGATACCTCAAGTGCCAATAATTTCACCGGCCGTCTTACTCTCCACGCCGAATACAACAGTGCAAGCACTGCTGCTTCACGGCAGGATTAGCAAGCAAGATGGTGGTAGCAATCCGGGCGGACCTTGCACAAGGTGGTAGGACCTGCAAAAACACAGTTAAGTAAATGCAGATGGATGGACATACCGTATACATTGTGCTAGAAAATCAGTTGCGGATATTTTAAGGATCGATTATTTGCATCGTTGTTAATTAGTTTCAATTAAAATAAATTGAAAAAAAAATGTTAATGCAACGATAATTATTTTTGGACGGAATGGTATTATTGTACGAAACAAAAAAAATATTACCACACAATACTTAAATAATGTGTGTTGCCAGTGATGACATATGGATCAGAGACTGTCTGCTTTACTGTAGGACTTATAAATAGGCTCAGCTCAGAGTTGCTCAGCGAGCTATGGAGAGAGCTATGCTTGGGGTTTTTCTATGGGATCGAGTCGGAAATGGGGAGATACGTAGAAGAACAAGGGTCACCGACAGAGCCAAGCGAATAAGCTCGTTGAAGTGGCAATGGGCAGGCCATATAGAACGGAGAACAGATGGCCGTTCGGGCCGAAAAGTTCTCGTAGGACGTCTACCAACGAGATGGACGGATGACCTTGTTAAAGCCTCGGGTTCACGGTGGATGCAAGCTGCTGCCAACAGGCCTACGTCCAACAGTGGACGTCCTACGGCTGAGATGATGACGTAAATAATGTATGTGTATAATTGATTCTTAGGTTATTAATTACATACCCTGAAAATATCCGCACCTAATTTTCTATTACCTTATATAGGGGATAGAAGGGGCCATGCCATAGGTATTCAACGTGGTCGAGCATAAAAAAAATAACTTGGACCCAAAGATTTTTTTTAAAGATTTTAAATCATGAAATCGGAGTAACTGAAAAAAAAAATCTTCGACCACGTTCCCCCATCCACGTTCCGTCCGTCCCCGTCCACGTTCATTATACGAGTAGGGGATAGATAGGGCCACGTAATACGTATGTCCATCCATCTGCCAAATATCCTGTATACTTAAACAAAAATGTGCTTGATTGCCATAAATACGATAACAACAAAACCTTAATTTTACCAATTCACCTAATAATTACAGTAAGTAATTATACTTAACTAATCATAACGTGAAACTATTCATCTTTTATTTGTATATGAGGTCAATATTAATAATTTATTAATCGTTCGATTCATCTGCTTAGGCAGGACTTATAAGTCTATTATTTTAGGTTTCAAACATGGACTGTGTACCTACTGTAATGTTGTACCTACTAATGTATTTTGCTGATCTGTATGTACATGGGGATCGAATGAATAGCTCTATCCCTTACATAGTACAGGACTATTAAAGCTCGATTTTATCTTCTTTTTTGCTGATGAAAGCTGAAACCAGCTATTATTTGAGTGGCAGCATTATTCAAATGTCATAATAGGCAAATGACCAAAGAGTATAAGAAAACAAACACTTGACCTTGTACTATTATCTTATCTATTCTGTGATTTGTTGAGTTTAGTACCTTCGTGTTAAAATAGAGTATTCGTATTATTATTATTTTTTATGTTTAACACATCGTTTTAAATAATTAATTATTCTTAAATTAGGACCTATATTGATTAATAAAAATTGAAAATGTTTTTAATTTAAAAATTATATAAGTAAGTCAGTACTAATAAGGTCTCAATTAAATAGCTGAAAACCTCAGATACCCCATATTTTTTGTCTTTTGTATTGGGTATTCATATTATATTCGTAAAAAATAGACATGCGATATACAGAGAAGCATAAAGTAGGCACGACGGCACGACCCATATCCGTCACTTTTGTACGGCAGAGAAGCTTCTGTACTTGAACTATTACTTATTATATGGTGATACCAACTGCAATTTTTTTGAATTTGCCGCGTTTTTGCAGGTTCATCTTTCATTAGCCAGATTCCACCTAAGTTAGCAAAATAAGTATTACGAAGTTATTCGATTTTCGATTCTCCTTTTAGTTTGTAAACGTGTGGCTGGTTTTTATATTAATACAAAATCGATTTCTATCAACTTCACATTAATAAAATTGTGAGCTGATGAAGATATAAAAGGGGAGCTAAAGTGGAGTTAAACGAGGGTAGTGGGAAACAAATGAGATCGTTTGTCAGTCATCTGCACTTAGTGACGGTCGATCAATGTCATTTACTCAGAGTCGTTTAGTGTCCTTTGTTTCAAACAGCATTTCCCTTTTTGTTTCTAGCAGAGTCGGTCGGAGCTAGGCATAGATAACATAGCCACAACCTACGGCTTCGCGGTGTAAGGGGCCTCGATCTCGAAAGTTCCTAGATTTTTTGCTCATTTATAAAAATCGACATCTAATGTGTGGTGTGCCATCATATAGATAGGGCGGGATAGATATAAATTTATATTGCCCACGCTAAATTTAGGTCCTCCACTGCCACTGGTTTCTAGTACTACTGGAAGTACCCTATAGGTTTTCCGCTACGGCAATTTGTACACGTCGTTTTTTTAGCATTAGAATATGTACTATGGATACTAGGCAACGGATAAACATACTTTAGATAAATACATACTTAAATACATATTAAACATCCAAGACCCGAGAACAAACATTCGTATTATTCATACAAATATCTGCCTCGGCCGGGAATCGAACCTTGACGAGTCTTTTTATATTGAAAAACATTTAAAAAAAAACGGTTCCTATTTCTTATGGTACCAAAAGCATGTAAATGATAATATGTCCTTACTTATTGTTAAGTACATATTTTCTGTAATATACTTTTTAAGTGTTTTCAATAAAAATACACGTCAAGTCAAGATCGCTTACCTTCTTTCTAATGCAAAAAAAAGAAGTATAGGGAAAGAGCACCTTTTTAATGACTAGATTCCGGATTTTTTGCAGCATTTTTGATCAGTCATCGTTACTTCTCACTTATCAACTTCTAAAGAAATGTTATCGATAGTGACATTATTGTAAAACAATAATCGTAATATCTTTTATAAAGTCACTTACTAATGGAACACTTATTTGCACTAAAACAGACTTTGAGTATGAAATTGAATTATGAAATTAAAAATTGTTAACTATTCATTGTTTTCATATTAATGTTTATTTCACAATATCGACTGCTCAAAAGTTAATTGGAAGGGATCGCTCTTTAACGATAAAACCGTCTATTATTGACCTCTTCTTGAATCTTTTTTAACATGTTGTGTATTGATATATCGGAAGTCGATAATCGAGAAGTCACTATGACAGATCAAAAATGCCGTGAAAATTCGGGGCTCTTGCCAATGACCGCATCTTATGATTGCGTTGACTTTTTTCACTACTCAAAGGGGTTGCAGACCTGAATATTTGACATAAATTTCACACATTACCTACTTCAATGTGAGGATTCCATTTTGTGCACTCAGGTAAGTAACCCTAAAACAGGCTCAAAACTCAAGGATTCGCCTTTAGAATCCACTTCCCGGTGCTGTACCTACCGATAGCGAATCGGAATCGTGCTGGGCCCGCATTTAGCGCTGGCACGCTCGCCACGGCATCTGATAGGTAATGCACTCTACATTGCATGTTATTACAGTTGCAATACCCTGTTCCTGCCGCGTAGACAGCTAATATCGTCCGGCTGATCGCGGCCGCTCCCTTCGCTATCCGATGTAACGCGATTCCTACGAACGCAATTTACTACAATTTACTACAGGATTGTTAAAATTGGTATGTTCTTGCAAAAATAATTTTATTTTTCCTTTATATAATCCACAATGGCATCTCTTAAATCAGATTCTCTTACGCCTTTGCTCAACAGTGAAACGTAAATTAAATATTCCTATTCCTTTTTTAACCCTTTTCTTGCCAAGTTGAAACAAGTGAATTCAAGCCTCGTTGGATTATTGTACAGCTACCAAAAATTACTTGCAGAGATAAGGGTTAAGATTCCGCTCTTAAAAAGTGTTAACAGGACCCTTTAATTAGATAACAGAAACGTCTTCCCCAGTTTTTCATTGCCCACTAAGACGGTTCTCCTAGAAAAACTCTAGCTCACTACGCCATCCCGGTATCTACTTGGACAACCAGTATGTTTGATTATCATTGCGGCACTAGATTTAATTAATTGAATGCAATGAATTGTGCTTGGCATTAGTGATTTTCAATAAAGGTACTTGCTTCGAATTTTTTTCATTACCTCCATAGTCCATAATATCTCAATGCAAAACCAACAGCTGTAAGCCGATTTGTATATAAATTAAGCGCTCTTTAATATGACAATTTACGAGCGTACCTAATAGCCGTGCGTGTGTTAGATGCAAAGCCTTTAGCTGTAGCTAGATCAATTAATTTCTCACCTAGAGGACATCTTTATGCGCTGGTTGGTTTTAACGGTGCCGGGTATTACGCAGTCGGAGGGACCTAGCCCACTAACATTCATCAAAGACAAGACATTCATCCCTTACGCACTCGCTGGTTAGAAAAGAATATAAGTATACGCGTTAGAAATCCTACCGCACAAAGCCCTAGAGCCACTCATCGTGTATCAGCGAGGTACCTATTAGTGTTTTGTATCAAGAGACATAAGCTGCATCAATAAAACATTCACAAGTAAAATTGCGCAGTGTTTCAAATGTAATAATTTCTAAAGTACGTATTACGGTTTACGAAGAATGCTCCAACTTTGCAAATTATCCTGGCCAGAGAATTACGTTCCTGTTCGTATCCTACCCAGTGACCGCAAAGTGGGATGATTCCCATTCGTTTCCTCCTAGGTCGTAATGCGAATACAGAATAACAGCAATTTCACGGTGATTCGCTGCTCATTATTGTTATTTAGGTATGTAAGTATTCTTAAAGATTTATGTTAGTACTCTGTTTATTTCATTGCATAACTTCTTTTATTCTTATTGAAATTAGATTTTGGATGTTTTTTCGAAGTAGTTAATTAAGTACCTATGTTATCAACCCCAATCTATCAAGCAACTTAAGCTCGTGGATCCATCCTTATAGCCGGTATAAGCCCCTTAGCAATTTTGTTTTAAAAACCAACAATACGGTATTTGACAATTCCTGATTTTGCCATATCTTAATATTATTATGAAAATATAGATATACAGATAGTGTTTAGCGAAGAGAAAATTTAAATCGGTTGAAAATTGGATTTATAGTGATTTTTTGAAAAATCTATATACCTGTCTCTTTCTCAAACGCTTTTCTCTATGCAGCAAGTATGGCGGTACTGGCGTGTGACGTCACATGCCAGTATGTCTTTCTCTGTCTAATCTTGAATTTCAAACCTTTATAACTTTGTTATTTGTAAAGGTAGCTTAATAATTGTTTTTCTATTCGATAAAAGGCATTGTGTAGTTTTAATTTATAAAACATATACAAAATAGTCAAATACCGTATTCACAATGAATCTAAAGACTTTCAGCGAATCGTGTCCCTTAGTGTCCAGAGTAGGGAATAGTCTTGTGAGGGAAAAGTACAGGTCACAATTTCGTGCCAATGGCTCAGGGGTGCCTCAAGGAAGCAATCTAGGACCTTTATTGTTTTTATTATATATTAATGACCTCCCCCAGGCTACGTCACATAAATGTGTACTTTTTGCAGACGACACAACCCTAATAGTAAATGGAGCCGATACAAAAACGTTAGAAACAAATATAATTAAAGCACTAGCTGACTTCAATGATTGGACAAAAAGTAATACTCTTAATATCAATATTAGTAAGACCTCGTTTATGCAGGTTTTTTTCATATAAGTCAAAGCCTAGGTATCGGTCTATAAACATTAGTAACTCTTCTATTCATGACAGTCGTAGCGCAAAATTTTTAGGTTTATCAATTGATAAACACCTGAACTGGAAACATCATTTTCATTCAGTTTGTTCTAAATTAGCGAGGTTTGTTTTCGCCCGAAAACTTAAAAATTCTGTTTCCACCGGGGCAGCATTAACCGCCTATTATGGTTATGTGTCGTCTACCCTCAACTATGGTCTCTTGCTGTGGGGGAAACTCTGTGGACATCCATAGGGCATTCCTAATTCAAAAGAAATGTTTACGTGCAGTGGGTGCTGCTCGGTTTGATGATAGCTGTAGACCGCTCTTCAAAAAGTTTAAAGTTCTGCCCTTGGCCTGTATGTATATCTAAAAAGCGTGTCTATTTACTAAGGACCACCCAGAATACTTTACAACACGTGGCAGATGGTTCGGAGGGGAGCTTCGCGCAATACAAAAATCTATTGTATCAACCCCCTTGCCACTCTGACATCTCTATGAGGAATGCCTGTAACATGTGTATCGTGCTGTATAATAACCTTCCTGACGAGTTGAAGGTGTTGCATGGTCGATTATTTAATTTATGCTCTTGTTGTACAATCTACTATTGTTAGTCTTGATACCTCCAGAATCACGGTGCTGATTCTCATATTCCAAAGTAAAACCGTCTGTGGCAGTTTTGTCTGCTAATAAAACATGTCTGGTCTGGATAATGGTCGTTATTACATGGCGTAAATTCCTGTAATAGCGATGCAATTTGCCGCCGCGTCGCCTGCCGCCCGCCGACGTAATGCCGCAAAACTATTTCTTTTACTCTTTTATAAGTAAGTATCATACTATTTACGTCTTCTTTTGTTTTTCATAAAATTAAATATTTTATGATTTAAATTTTTTTTACCTTGATTTTAGAGAAGCTCGATTCTTATTCGTCGTATTCTTAGTCGTCTCGTGAGCATGGCGCATGCAACTGTGGCGAAATATCGAGCTTGAATAAAATCAGGGTCTTGGTCGTATGTCCAAGGTATTATAACCAAAGTTATTAGGGAACATACAATTAGGACAAAAGATATTAGGGATTCCAATATAGACCCATAAAATCAAAGTACGCGAAACAAAACCCGAATTTAAATCAAAAAAGTTAGTAGGTAATGACCGCGATAGTCTAAAACATTGTACTTATTAAAAAAAATCGTTATTTCATTGATAAACTTGTGTTAATAAGAATCACGCTTAGTATACAAAATTGGTACTTGAAAGTTCACACAAATTGAAACTTTCCTTTTTTTCGAAATCGATCATAAAGAACCACCTCTTTTCCTGACCTAATAGATTTTCACCTAGGGCTAAATTCAAACATGTCTGACACCAGTATTTATGCGTGCCAGACATGCTTGAAGGTTTTAGAAAAGTTTCAATATTTTCACGGTTTACTATTTACAATCTGTTTTTATACGTTCCAAACCAAACACTCATAATATTCTCATGCGACACGAAATTGTGAAAAACTAGCTGTTGCTCGCGGCTCCATCTGCGATTAATTCACTTATTGCTATCTGGGTACCTTATTTTTCTGGGTACCTACCTAAAAACTTTCCTGTGTCCTTCCCTCCCAGGATCTCAAACTATCTGCATGCTGCGGTTTAAGCGTGAAGAGGTAACAGACAGGCAGAGTTACATAAGTTACGATGTTTTCATTAGAGTAATTGAAATATAGATTTTTTTTTTCTTGTTTGAATCAATCAGCGCAAGCACATACACTGTCATACACGTATTAAGTTAAACATATTGAAAACGCCTTAGCACAACTTGTTCAAGCTATTTAAGACACTTGTTGAAACGGCGGAGTTTTGTGTGTTTAAACAGACTTGAAATTATAATCCTAGTATTTCAAGCCTGTGAATCAAATTCAGAAGACCAATTATTTTTGCAGAATAATCAAGCTAGACCAGATAAAACTACGCCTTCATCGTACGTAACGTAACGTAATGTACACTATCGCTTCACGAAAGGACGACTAGGACTGACCAAATAACCGTGACTGTACGTACAGACTTAGTACCTTTTGGCTATTCTTCGATGAACTAAAAAATGTCGTCTATGACACATCTGACTGACTGACATTGATTGACGTTTGCATAACCAAGAAAATATTTACATTACACAGAGAAAAAAAGGAAAGAAAAACTATAATAAAATTAATTCCCCTCGAGCGACACACTGAAACTGTGTCAAATCTGAAATATTTCCATAGTTGCAGATCTCTCAAGCAACGATGGGTAACTGGAAGCTCGAGGTTGGAAGAATGGCGATGTACATGTCTTTCCCGTGATGTTATTCCACTTCTTCAACCAGCCAACTTATTTTGAGGAATGGGTGACAAACACCAAGCGTCAAATCTTCCCGCCGGAAAATAAAAGCGATAGGGAAGATATACAGCAGCTTATTCAAGACATGAGGAAGAAACAGATTCAAGCATTTGAGAAAGAATAATTAGATAAATTGTACAAAACAATAGCTTTATGTAATAAATTAGACTATATTGTGAATATTGTTAAGCTGTCCACGCATTAAAACAAAAAGTTCAACCAGTAACAACTTGTTTATTAATAAAATAATTTATTCTATCTTTGTACCTTTATTTCTGTACTTAAAATAACTTAAAGTAGTTCCTATTAATGCTGCGAATAATGACATATATATTACACGTTGCACACCAAAGTATTGCCCTATTACACCTGCTGCCATGGGAGCAATAACCCCTGACACAGACCTCACACTGTTTGAAGCTCCAATTAATGTGCCTCTATGTTCTCCGTGACCTCTCTTCAATACCATTTCTAAAGTGACCAATCTGCCAACAGCAGTACAAGTTGCAAGAGGAATTAAGAAGAAAGCATACATGTAAATATTAAATGAAACAATTAGTCCCAACACGGACAAAGTCAAGATAAAAAATACATGGAAGTTCCTTTGACTATAATCTGTATCTGTTTTATAAAAACTATTAATATACCCAATAAAATAACTGGACACTGATCCTATAACACCCTGAAATGATATGATGTAACCAATATACTTTGGTGTTAAATCATAAGTACTTTTTAAATATAAGGCATAATTGGAATAATAGGCAGCCATGGCAAACCCAACTAAACCTTTGAAGAAAAATACATCCCAATACTTCGACCATTCTATTTTGCACAATTCTATTATGGACTCTTTACAACTACTGACTAATTTCTGTAGAATGCTGCTTGATATATTTGTAACTCTAGTAGGTTCTCTCCTTACTGAATTGGTATTTGGAAGTAAATACACTAGACCTGAAAAAAAAACCAAAGTAATATTATGAAATTGTAAAGCTCTATTTACACAGTAAAGACTTCATTTGAAATGGGTGTCAGTCACTATTTACCGGCACAGATAATACCAACATGGAAATACCGGTCCGATATTCGTGTACACGCCCATACAAACTGATTTCAAACTGACAAGTTTCTATGGGTGTGTACAAGAAATATATGTCGGTATTGTCGGTATTGTATGTCCGGTAAATAGTGTCACCCTTTGAAACCATGTAAAGCTCAGTTTAGACTCTCAAGAAAAATAGTGCAAGTTGCATTACATTGTGGTGTTTAATTGACCACTATGAACTTGTTGGCTTTACATCCTCGCAATAATGTAAATGCAACTTGCATGATTTTCCTGCAAGTCTAAACCGGGCTAAAATTACCTGCATTAAGAACAAAGCAGATTCCAACAACAACCCCAATGAAGGCAAAAGCCTCCTCAGGATGGTCCTCGGCTAAATGCCCTCCAATAACAGGGCCGACAGTTATACCAGCTCCAGATATGGCAGCCATCTTACCATATATTATGGATTGTTTATTTTCATTTTTTTCATAGTCAGGCACTAATGCCCTTGTCAATACTTGAGTTTGTTTAAATAAACCTGCAAATAAAAAATAAAAAAATCATATTAAGTGTAAAACAGTTGTAAAACTGTTATAAAATAAATATTTAAAAACTTACCTAAAACAGCTCTTGTTATTAATATGACAGTAATGGAACTAGTGAGACCCATACTAGTGTAGGATATACTGCTTATGAGTAATGTTGCTATCAATATATTTTTCCTCCCTTTCAAGTCGCTTAAGCTGCCCTGTAAATTAAAAAGGAACATTCTGTATTATTTTGGTATAAAAGTATTCTTTTGAGTGATTTTATGAGTAAGTACAATACTTTTTTATTTTTAAATGTCACCTTTCTCTAGCCTAAAATTATGGTCTAATACTGTATAAACAATTCCTATTTTTTTTTAATGATTATACTAGCCAAGATGAAATGGTGACCAAGGCTCTCCAAACTGGTATGAAAATTACCCATATTGACGGAGTATATACCAGTATTTAAACTGGTATCTAGGACCATGGCTTGAATCTGGGATCAATAAATATAACATACAAGTTTGAAGACTTGTGGCAACCATTATGTGTTGAAAGAAATGTGGAAATATAATAATAATAGAAAGTATTTACTATGAGGGGCCCGGATCCCAACTGGAATCCTGAGTACATTGAGCCCATGAGGCCCACATACACATGGTTTCCTCCAAGAGCCTGTACATGGCTTGACACTAGTGGAATAACCATGCCCACTGCTAGAAGATCCTGAAAAAAAAAGTATTAAAACTAACTTAAATGATCACAATAGGGTAGATTCCTAAAAGTATATAATTAGTCTGTCAGTTATATTTTTAATAAATATTGGACACTTATTTTTTCTTTTGAAAAAAAAAAATTAAGACAGCCAGTTAAAGTTCCGCATGACATCACTACTTAATACACTTTTTACTAAGGATTGAAGTGTTTATTTTTGTAAAGTGTGTGGACACATATATTTTCCGATAATGTAACTGACAGACTAAATAGAATATTATTTTTTTTACCCAGGAATCTACTCAATAACAAGCATGAGTGGCTTTTGCTGCATGTTTAGTCAGCATGACTTGTTCAATGAGGGTTTTTCGACAGGCGATATATCGCTAGATGGCGTTAGTATTGTGAGGTTTGTTTGACATTTCTGTCACACTTGTGGTTGGATAAATGGGTCAATCAACCTTTTCTTGTTGTTATTCTGTCCCGTTGTCCAAGAGACAACAGTGTCAGGTTCTTAAAAAAACTGCTTTGATATATGCAACTGATATGCTTAGGAGATAGTCTATAAAATCAATGAGCTTATAACTATGACAAAAATGTATACTCAATGAATTTTAACCACAGAAAACATAGAAACTCATGGTTTTAAAGAGTTGTCCAGGGAACGTAACCATGGCAACAAGGTACAAGAAAAAGTTGATAGACCCAAATATCTAAATGAGCCAATCGCAAGCAATCAAGACTGAAACGTAAAACGGACCTTACGATACTAACGCCATCTAGCGATATTTCGCCTGTCGAAAAAACCTTATTATAAAAAAAAAAAATTATTCATTCAGGAGCGGATTTAATTGGTCCAAGCAGCCAACAGAGCATCTACAAGTCTATTTCGCCAACCGACAACAGATTGTCAGTGAACAGTAGCGACATTGGTAATCGGCAAACAACTGGGTGGATTAATATGGTAAGAACTTCTAATTTCTCTTTATTTTCCTCATAGGTTAAAAAATCTAAATTAATAAAATAATAATAAATAACACTAAAAAAACAGTTATACAATAAAAAACCCAAATGTCAAAATATTATAAAATAGACTTATGATTAATTTAGAACTTGACAAGTTTTCGCACATGATTTTGTCTGTGCAGTGTGTGAATTGTGTCCACACTTATGCGCTGTTTCACCATCCTTTGATTAGTGTTAAATGACGGTTAAATGTGATGCTGACTCCGTCTATTCTAACAAAACAAATAGAGACGGCATCACTTTTAACAGTCAGTTAACACTAATCAATGGATGGTGAAACAGCCCCTTAGAATCAGTAATTAACTTTTGTTCTGTAAAATATAAACCAGATAACATACTACTATACAACTATACATCATACAGCATTGGGTGATTGATATCCACTGTGTTTTAAAATATAGTCTAACACAATATCAGACCTGCACATAATTCCTATCATTATCAAGCAAGTATTATGAAATATTGAGCTATATTTCATACTCAAATTGATACAGCAACAAATATTTAAGTATTTATGAACTTGTTTTTACTATTAATTAATAAATAGAGAGTAATATGATATAATAATACTTAATATAATTTAATTAGCATAACATTACCTTGCATAAGCATTAAACAGTATAAACATAAATGATTATTTTTAATGAAATTATTATTATTATTCTTATAAATAATGTGATGCAGGTGTTTGTAAATCTCTATATTGTTCCATTTGAAGCACACCAGCCTTCTTCAAAAGTTTTTTTTTTTACAATTAAAAGTTAGTTATCTATTGTAAGAATAACTGTGGAATGTATTATGAGTTATTTTTCAGATACACATCATGTTTGATGTACAAAGCACTGAAGACGTCTTATTATAATGAATATAAGTATATATAAATTGTCTTTTTAGAAAAGTACAACTATTTAACTCAAGTCAAGGCCTCATGTCATGAAACTGAAAATGAATAACAATATTAAAACATTTTAATGAATGCTCAGTTATGATTAATAACCAACCCCACAATACTACTAGAAATGCGACGGCTTGAATTAAACAAATAGTAAAAACATTTCAAAAATATTTAAACTATGTGAAGATGTAGTAATAATTAAAATCAATTAAATTTAACGCATGTCTCCGTATAATTTAAATAGTAAATTTACAACGCATGTCATAATTTAAGATAGATAAATAAACCTCATCATCGGAGTACAACTGGAAAACTTTGATTGGAATGGAATGGATGGAAATTTGTTCACTGCATAAACCTATCTATCTCTGACTCTGAGCCATTCTGCAAAGAAAGAGTATATAATATCACTACGTTTTACGTTGCCACTCTGAGGTTGACTAACAATTGACATTGACATTTGATTTGACATTGACTGACAGACAAAATGACAGACAGAATCTTCACGAGCACAGATCTACTACGAAACTCGCAAATCGAAGTTCGTTTATCGCACCATCCCTTCACTCTCTTTATTAAATGACATAAGCGTTAGCTGGACGGCAACATACGAAGTTTCGAGTTTTGCACTTCGTGGTTACGGGCCAGCACACGCGACACGCAACACATGGCATTTATTGTATTATGGAGAATTTATGATTATTATTTTTTATACGAAATAAATTAGAATATTAGGATTAATAACTTTATATAAGTAATATAACACAATAAAATGACATATTCAGACAGTTACAGCAGCAGGGCTACTACGAAACTCGAAACTCGAATTCGTATCGTACCGTCCCTCTCGCTCTCGTATTAAATTATTAAGGTCAGCGGGATGGCAACATACAAAGTTTCGAGTTTCGAGTTTCGTAGTAGCCCAGCAGGCTACGAAAACAACGAAAAGTGAATCGAAGTCCGTATCTCACCATTCTCTCACTCACTCCGGTAATGAATCATATTTGCGTCAGCGGAACGAACTTCGATTTTAGAAATTTGTATAAGTAGTAGCCCCTCCTCCGATGAAAAAGTAAATTTGCGCCAAACATTGCGTGTGCATAGAAAGATTTGTGATGAAATAATAAATAAAGTGAAACTTACTGTACATAAATAACAATAGCATCGATCAAAATGAATCGCCTGAAAAGAAACGTAAGTAAATTGTCTAAATTTTTACGTCAACTCCCAGTCATTAATTTCATAAAAAAATATTTGTATTTAAAATAATTCTCACTGTGCTTGACTCTTCGTACCTTATTTAGAAGTAGATTAGAAGTAGATTATTTAGAAACAGAAAAGTCCGCTTTTTTCGCATTTGTCCTACTAATGCATGTTATTTTTTAAAATATAAATATGACCGTGAATCTCTCTAATGGTTAAAAATGTAATTTGTTTCATTTTAGGTATTGCAATGTTTCAAAAAACTTCATCGAACAAGGCTCAAGGTTTTTGAAGGAGATGAAAAGGCATTAACTGCTGGTAGATTAAGGATAAATGAAGAATTTAAGAAAAATAAAGAAGTTCAAAATGAGGAAGCTATTAAAGCTGTAAGCAAGCTGTATTTGTTTTATTATTAGCCCGTCACGCGTCCTAGAGACTACATTAGTCCCTCACCATT